>NC_134411.1:87170266-87412766 GCF_038048845.1 Mixophyes fleayi | reverse complement strand
GAAGCGTCACACATGACATGCGTTAAAGTGCCGTCGTCTATAGGGACTCTCTTGCCAAAGTCCTTTTTTTTGTTTTGTTTTTTGGGCCCGGTAGTTAATTCCACATTTGTGGGATAAATGATGCGAGGAATTTAAACGTTACCAGAAAAGGGTCCAACGTGATCTTACTCTTATTTTTTTCTGTCATTTGTACGGACTTTTAACTAGTACTACATATAAAAATACTGTACTATATACAGTTATCATACCTTGTTCGAGGGTTATTCCTGGCTTATATCACTTCAGTGATCTATTGACTCACATAAATCTGTATAAAATAAATACTGAAGACTTATCTGACTGTACAGCGCTGCTGAATGCGTTGGTGCTATATAAATAACAGGTGATGATTATAAAACAAGCAGCTGAGAGGTGGCAGATTTAAGAGCTGCTGCGTGTAATTATACTTCTAAAACTCGTCAAAAAATAAAATGTTCCTTACATCTAGAATTACAAGTAGGTTTGTTACAAGTGCAGTAACAGACATGGTGACTAATTTGCAGCCTGTAAGTACAGCCCCTGCTTGCAAATTAATTATCGTCTTATAGAACTTGCAAATTGCCTCGAGATTCAGCATACGGAGACTTTGAAGTCTTTTTCCATCCATCATCCGGCGGTTCTGGTCATTGCATAAGTATTTTCAAAAAAGTCTGGTTTTGTTTGTTAGATTGAATTATAATTCTGTCAGGACTTTGAAACAGACAAGAACGAAGTGAGGGTCATTTATGTAACAATGTGGCCCCTCAGTGCATATACAATTCTTTTATATATCATACTTGCCTACTCTCCTGGAATTTCCAGGAGGCTCCCGAATTTCGGGGCGTCCTCCCGGACTCCCAGAAGAGTAGGCAAACCTTAATCGGGTCATTAAGCCCCGCCCCCAGCTATTCAATACTGTGAATTTTTTATTTAATGGTAGGGGCAAGGCTATAGTGACGTAAGGACATAGTCACGCCCCCTCCTACCGTCTGTCACATGATCTGTACTCCGATCTCCTGGAGCACAGATTTAAAAAGTAGGCAAATGTGATATAATGCACCTACTCATATGGGAAGTGCATGGCTTTACAAAGCAGTGCAAAAGTTTGCATCTTCTTATGAAAAAAGATGGCCGTTCCTGGCTAAATAAGAGTTTGGGGCACCAATGCCTCTCATATTTCTCCCAAATGTAAAAAAATAGATATTGTTTTGTGGGATGAGATATTTAAATGAGATTCAAGGGGCGGCGAGCACAAATTGACCTGGACACTCTCTGGTAATCGAATATGGCTGAAAACAAGCGCACTTAAGACAAACACAGGCACTGAATCTGCAGCATATGAGTCTGAATGCCCTTACTCTACATGGCCTACGCACGACCGCCTCTTCCCTCCCCCGTTTCGCCTTTCAAGTTGTAGGGAGTCATAAGTGTAATTTGCGTTCATTGACGTAATGGCTGTTTCTGGGCATTTGCATCACTATTTCATGCAAGAAGTGCGTCCGAACATGATTGAAACCCTTGAGGGTATATTTACAAAACTGCGTGTTTAAAAAAGCAACCAATCAGATTCTAGCTGTCATTTTGTAGAATGCACTAAATAAATGAAAGCTAGAATGTGATTGGTTGCTATAGGCAACATCTCCACTATTTCAAACCCACAGTTTAGTAAATATACCCCTTAGTGTTGAAGCATAGGCCGGCATTTAGTTTGTTGTGGAAGTATAAGAAAACTATGTTTTGCAGGGCATATTGGGACCTGTAGCAGGGCCATCTTTTCCATTGGGCACGATGGGCAGGTGCCCGGGGGCCCCACGGACAAGGGGGTCCCATAGGCAGGGCTCTTAATTAGAATAAATAATCCTAAAAAAAAAAAACCTGCAAAAAAAAAACCTTCAAGGGTCACTGAGCAAGTACATCTATCTATCTCTATCTCTATATATCTATAGCTATATCTGTATCTCTATACATATACATATATATATATATATATATATATATATATATATATATATATATATATATATATATATATATATATATATAATGTATGTAGGGGCCCCGGTGCACTGCTTTGCCCGGGGGCCCATAATGTTGTTAAGATGGCCCTGACCTGTAGTTCCACAATGGCACAGCCACCGCTTGTATAAGCCTGTGTAAAAGGTTCTTGAAAGGATAGCTGTCCACTGTACTGTCAGTGACATCTACCATAATGGATAACAACACATAGCAATAAAATAACGCAATTCTCACTGAGCTACATAATATCACACAGTTGAAATGTAAAAAATGTACTTGAATTTTTTTTTCTTTGCTAAAAATTCAGTTCTTCATTTATTTAAGAGTTAGAATTTAACAGCCAATTTACCAGTTGTCATGAAGAAGCTAATAATGAGTTGGCTGAGTGCAGTACCTGTTACTTTACACTTCTCTGATCGTGTCCTCTGCAGCTTACTGTTGTAGGACAATACGGCTGATGTCTACACAAGGACATTACATGTAATTTACTTGGATTTCTGGGTCACTGTGCTCCTTTCTCCTTTACAAGCTTAAGATCGTGTATATTTAATTAGTGCTCTCAACCTTGAAAAAAAACGCTGTGGTTTAAGAGATCAATTGACATAAGTATTTGGGATAGCACACTCAATGTATAATACTTTTATCATATTACAGTTTAGTGGCTTGTTAAACTGATTACTTTAGTTTTTATTTCACGTTTACAGCCTAAGAAAGCTCGAGCGTTAATAACGTTGTTACCAGAGTGGGTTTAACCCCTTTGCTGCCAAGGCATTTTTTTTCACCCCTGTGCTGAGCGCAGGGGCAGGGTAGCATCTGCCCCGGGACGTGGGGGCCAGGGGGACATCTGCTCATAGTGGGCTATCTTGGGCTATGTCAACTGGGCCACCTGCATTTTTTTTGCTTTTAAAATGTTCCTAATCTAGGCTGCTGCATCGAGTCTTGCCGCTCCCCCAGGGCTAAAATTTGCCAGCCCTCCCCTGGTTGAGCGTATTTTGGCAGTTTTAGCTCAGTAGTTTGTCTGTGGGGACACAAATCACACCTTGCTTTTGACTTTGCATTTCAGAAAAATACTACTTGAAAATAATGCATTATTTTCATTTAGATTGTAAGCTCCAATAGGGCAGGGATTGATGTGAGTGAGTTCTCTGTACAGCGCTGCGGAATTAGTAGCGCTATATAAATAAATAGATGATGATGATTAAAAAAATAATCAAAAGGAGTTTCCTTGTTTGAAAGAGGAGACTCCTTCTTTTAAATGTGGGTGTCCCGTGTATTTCACAAATATGAAACACATAAGTATTGTGTTTTTGTTTTTTTGGTTTGGTGATAATTATTGATCTTCGGACAAGAAATAAAAAATGGCACAGTGGGCGTATGTACGGGACCCTACAACGGGCCTCTCCCTACAGGAAACCCAGTGTGATTTGCCCTTCAGACTTCACAGTTTTGAGCTTAGTGTAAAGGGTGAGTCCCACTTGCCCTTAGCAGCCAAGGGGTTAAAGATGTTATTTCCATATCATACGCCAAATAGTGTTGTCTATGGTGGGAAAAGGCTGTGTAGTCTAATCTAGTGATTTGGAGATATGGCCAAATTGAGACAGTGCTCTACCCCTGCCTGAACTTAAAGTACCAATTGTGCTACAGCAGTGCAGCCTTTATGAAATGATCCACAGTCTCAGTTAACAATGTGCTGCCACCTTTTTTTTATTATCCTTATATCTGCACAGACCTGGATCAGAGAATGGTCCAGCTGCTAGTCTTGACTTGCCAGCACCTGTGGCTTCTTACCACAGTTCCAGGCCTATATAAGCAGCTTTCTGTAAATGACACCTTGCTAGCTCAATGTCCCTGTCTCAGAAGCAATTGCCCTATTGTTCTTTGTTAACTCTGTATGTGCTCCTGACTCATCTCCAGTCTGCTGATCTGAACTGATGTGCGTTTAACCGTGCATAGTTGCAAACTGCCTGTAATTTATAGGGGCTGCCTTGGGTTTTAGAGTATTATTCTGGAAAAGTTCCTATTTTTCAATATTGACCAATTGTACAATAACTCTTTTTCTGCCCCTTTAATGCAACTCTTACCATCTATTTTTATTCTCTGCACTTTATAAGTTGCTTTTTATTGAAGAGGACCATGCAGCAGCAATGGATGCAGACAAATTCTCACCTCCACCAGCTTCTTGAAGCTTCCTCTAGTGATCAGTCTGTGACTAACCAAAGGAAGCATGTGACTGGTTAACAGTGTAGCATAACTCCCAAACATCTAACATGCAAAACTGGGACAAAATAAGCCCCACCTCTGATCCACCCAAAGCCCGCCTCTGATCCTGCTACTTTTGATGAAGCTCCTCCCACTTCAATGTTAGCCACACATTATTAGTGTTCTGCAAATCTCTGTCGAAAATTGGAACACTTGGAAGTATGGTGTAGGCTGGCACCATTTGGTTACTGTAACAGCAGCCACAGACTGATCAGTGAGGGAGCTTCAGTAAGCAGGAGGAGATGAGTAAGAACCCTGTAATATACTGTACTGTTTTATTATTTGTTTCTTGTTCGAACAGTTTCATTTACTTGGGCAGAATTTATGTGATTTTTATTTATGCCACTGATATAAGTAGTATTCTGTATTATTGCTTTACTTTAAGTTCGTCTATAGCAAAATGAAGAACAGCGCCACACCTGGCTGCATGTGGAAGTGGTATTAAAGAAAATGGTCCTCTCCCATTAATACACTATTCAAAATAACATCTTCCAAAGTTTGCAAACTTTTATATAACTGCTAGTGGAGCAATTATGTTATAATTTTAATGCCTTGGAATTTATTCGGCTTCTCTGAACAGAATCATTTCTGATAACATAAATCCCATCCTGGACCATACAAAGTACATGGGAAGTTTTCACAAAGAACGTCATATGTTAAAAATATATTTCCTTTTGGGAGAGGCCACAACAGGGGCAAAGTAGTTTACCCATTGTTACAATTGCCGGGTCTATTAAGGTCAAATAAAGTAAATGTCTTCTACAGTCGTTGTAGCCACATAACCAATCCCTGTGGCTAGCTATGGCCCACTTAGACCTCAAAATAAATTAAACTGCAAGTTGAAACATCTATATATAAATATATATTTTTGCTGTCTGTAGAATACAATCAAATCATTGTTTTAACACAATCGTATAGAAAAAAATTAAGATTTAAAAGCCCATTTGTGGCTCATTGAACATGGGGGCACCTTTTATTGATTACACCAAAATGTTAACAAAAGAAAAAACCTTTGGAGGAGTCGTTACAGAATCTTTATGTAAAGAATGGATATGAAAAGAAAGTCAGTGAATGCAAGTTTCAATCACGGTGCGGAAATTCCCAATTAGGGGCTTGTTATGCCATCTTTTACTAATATGGTCACAGAAGCAAAAAGATGGGAGATTATATATGTAACATATTAATATGCCAATGGTGTCTTTAACACCTTGCAGCCTAAGGCAATCACCTCAATTGCTTTGTCCTTGTGCCGAATATTATATACTCAGTGATTTATGCAAATGAGTTGCCATACTATTAAACAAGGTGTAAGATACATTTTCTCTTGAAGTATTGATATGATAACAATTATGCAAACACAAAGTACAACATAAAATAATAATAATAATAATAATAATAATAATAATATATAATTTCAAGACTTTGTTTACCTGTAAAGGTGAACTAGAAATTTTGAAAATGTGTAAACAAAGGAAAAAATATGCACTCACTAGCAGAATAAACTGTTTAAGCACTCAATGCAATGTTGGCAAAATGCACACCTTCCCCAAGTCAATTGAGCCCCATTTATCATACAAAAATGTATTTGCATCATATAAAACAGTGACCTAGATGCTCTAAACTCTCGTATCAAATTCAAGGAGACTTAAAAAGTCAGTGATGCCTTTAAGGTTTCCTTAACACTAGGAGGTTATGTTGTAAAATGCATTTTTTACTACATTTAGGCATACCTCCCAATTATCCTGAATTTTGGTGGGACAGGTCCGATTCTCGGGCCTCAAAAGGCGGGGCTTCTGCAGAAATGGGCGGGCTTTCACCTAAAGGTGGGCATTTTAGGGGGATACAAGGGGCGGACGAGGGGTGGTATTGTGTCCCGATTCTCAAGTTGTGGGGAAGTGTGTGAGTGGGAGGATCATTGAGAAGCAGCACCCACGGACAATATTTGATTGGTCCTACCACTCACACCCCCGTTTTGCAGCCTTTTCAAAGTGGTTAACAAAAATGTTCGTCAGTTTCGGTGGTAGTGGTCCCCCAATTACCATGCTCCCTTTTTACAATTCACCCTTTTATTGAATATTTCCTTCTATAATCCCACCCCCCCCCCAACAATGCTAGGTACAGAAAGTGCAGCGGAGAGAGACATCCTGCTCAGAGGTGACCAATCAGGGCGGAGCTAAGCTCTGCACCTGGACGGGGCGGACAATCACACATCAGTCCTCAGCGGAGCGGGACTGATGACCTCAGCACTTTTATATTTGGCTCTCCAGGATGCATTCAAAGCGCATAAAGGGCATGTGATATTGGTAGTCACAGCAGAGCACTAATGAGTCCTTCTTTTTCTGTGCCACAAGGCTCGTGTGGCCCCCTTTCTCTCCTAGGTCGGCCGGAGCTTTCCCAGGGGAACTGTCCTCAGCAACCCCCTAGAAGGAGATAGGCTACAATAACTAGGGGAGAGGGCTGCCCAAAAGGGTCTCGCCCGAACCCTTTAAAAAAAATATGAGGCACACATAAAACTCGGAAAGACGGGAGAGATCTACACATGCAGGTGAAATGATTATTTAAGTAATGCCAGAGAGCTAACTAAACTATCACTTCTGTGCATGTGGCGAGCTTGTTAAGTAATGGCATTCCTTTACATAACACTGTAAGTAACGCTCTAATTTTAAGTACGAGAAAATAATTAAGGTAACTAATTTGCATAGAGAATAGCTACTTGCTATATTTTTTTAAACGTCTTTTTACTTAGTTAAGAGCATCTGAGCCAGTGTTTCCAATCCAACCCCAATCACCCTTCACAGCAGAATGAATCCAACATCATCCGACCAGCTTTATTTATAGGTTAAAAATTCCACCCAATGTGCAATGAATGACATTTTGAGGAATGGCGAATCAAAATCGATCACTTCTCAAGATTTGCATAGGCTCCTCCTTTCCTGATATACAGCCCTAGAGGAAACCTGTGGTGAGGCAACTTATCGTGGCTGCCAGAAGCAGGTCTGACAGTGCAGACTAATAGGAAGCCACAGGCTTCCTATTAGTCCATAGATTTAATTACAAAAAAATCAGGTCACCTTAGTTTAGAGGGAGCAGTGTTCGAGGTTGTATATATGGTTATAATGGAAAGCATTACAATGGGTCCATACACAAGGTTAAACTCTTGCACTGAGAATTCGTGATGTACGGAAACTTGCTTTTTTCCAAAGACAATGTTATTTCTGGAAATGAATGGCAGATCCCTATGGCAACGCAGGGATTAAAGGGAATGCATCAGAAAACATACAGTGGCATATTTTATTAAACAAAAATAAAAACATGTTTTATTCAATTCTGTACCCAATTCAAAAGTTATGATGAGTCGTTAAATCCAACAATTGTAAATTATTAATATTTCTACAAGACAAGGTGAAAAATGACTGACATGGAGCTTATTACCCAATATGACACATGTCGGTCTACTGATTTTCTCTTCTTTTTTTTTTTTTCTGATAGAATTAACTGAGGAAAATGACTGTAAAAAGCAAGAGCACAACAATATGTTGTAGATGGAGTGCTAGGCCAGCCATCTTGCTAGTTGTCCATGACATACTGGTGGTGTGCACATGGGTGTTTAGCCTGTGTCATCCTAGCTCCAGAGCTGCAGAATGGAACAGAATTCCATTTAGGAGGACATTAAGACATTAGGCCATTAAGCGTCAGTTCTGTGGGCAAGAATCTGGTTCATGCTTACTGGAAGATGACAGTAACTCAATTAACAACGCATTACAATGTGGTATGCAGAAGAGCACCTCTGAACGCACAGCACACCTTGAAGTGGATTGTCACAGCAGCAGAAAACCACTCCTGTTAGCCAAGGACAGGAAACTAATGCTACAGTTGGCACAGGCTCACCAAAACTGGACAGTTGAAGATTGGGAAAAACGTTGCCTGGTCTGACGAATCTTGACTTTAAATACAGAAATGGACGTTGCTCAATCAATTTGCAAATTAGGTTTGTAGCAGGTGCTTGAAAGGGTGAGGTTATCCAGAAAGGAAATATTCAAAGGCAAATCTATGATAAGCCACCTGCCCCATCAAGGTGCTTCTGCTAATAGTGTTGTCCTAACTCTGAACAAAGAGAGTCCCTATATTCGGTCATACATTTATATGTTTTTAAATTGAGAGCTAACTTATTAAGAACAACCACAAGAACCTCCAAAGGGCAATAGAGGATTGGATCTCCCCATCAGCTACTGATCCCAAACGTGCCTCTCAAACAACAAAATAGAAATGGAAGTTACTTAATCAATTTAGAGGTTCACAGCAGGTGCTTTTATCTCAAATCCTGCTGCAACATGAATATTTTAGGGTCAGAGTTTGGTGTAAACAACATGAATCCATGGATCCGTCTTGCCTTGTGTCAATAGTGCAGGCTGGTGGTGGTGGATTAATGGTGTTAGGGTTGTTTCCTTGGCACACATTAAGCCCCTTAATACAACTAAGCATCGTTTAAAGGCCATAGTCTACCTGAGTATTGTTGCTGACCATGTGCGTCCCTCTATGGCCTCAGCCTAACCATCATCTAATGGTATCCTCGGCAAGAAAGCGCGCCGTATTACAAAGCAGACGTCATCTCAAGCTGGCTCCATAACCATGACAATGAGATCAATGTACTACAATGACGCTCATCAGATCTCAATCCAATAGAGCACATTTGTTATATGGTGCAAAGGTAGATTTGCAGCATGAACGTGCAGCCGACAAATCTGCAGCAACTGCGTGACGATATCATGTCACCGTGGACCAGAATCTCTAAGGGATATTTCCAGCACCTTGTCGAGTTCATGCCATAAAGAATTTAGGCTGTTCTGGGGGCAAATAGGGGTCCTACCCAATACTAGAAAGATATACCAAATAAACTGGACACTAATATATATATATATATATATATATATATAATGTGTGTGTATGTGCTGTTGTATGTGAGTGTGTGTCCCACACTCCAAAAACATACTACTAGGTTAATTGGCTGCTGTCAAAATTAACCCTAGTCTCTCTCTGTCTGTGTGTGTATGTTAGGGAATTTAGACTGTAAGCTCCAATGGGGCAGGGACTGATGTGAATGAGTTCTCTGTACAGCGCTGCGGAATCAGTGGTGCTATATAAATAAGTGATGATGATAGATTTTATATATATATATATATATATATATATATATATATATATATATATATAAATTATAATATTTTTATATAACTTGGTGCACTTAAATATACAGTTAATCCTGCATACCAAGACTAACCTACCATTGTTTTGTGCTGGTACAAAACCTCTCCAGCTGAATGCTCTGTAAAGTGAAGAGGTGCAATGTTTGGGGAATCTTTTGCCACGATAATTAACATCCAAACCGGGTAAGGAAGTAAGACAGCAAAGCATCTGACAGTTTCCTATAAATGAGTCACAGCGGCTTATCCCACTCTACACACAGCGAGCATAAGAATGTAAATATTCATGTGCGTGTTCAGCAGTGCCCATTTATTACAGGCTCAGGCAAAGCGCCAACTGCAATCCAGACTCAATAATAGCAGGAAACTGATCCACACTTAGAACGGTTGGTGAACTTCTAATGTAAATGTCTTATTTCTGCAAGACAAGCTGGAGGTATAGAAATTACCACATCATACATATCATATACTGCTCTCTAGTGATCCCCAGACTCACCAGGCTAGCTGTCAGTTTCTGTGCTGGATTTAACCATGCTTTTGCTGGATAACAGTTTAGGTGAGCACCGTGCAGACATTGTCCTCTTACTTATTTGCAAGAGCAGGTGTTTGCCCAATGTGTGGGCAGCACGGTGGCTCAGTGGTTAGCACTTCTGCCTTACAACACTGGGGTCATGAGTTCGATTCCCGACCATGCGGAGAGTTTGTATGTTCTCCCCGTGTTTACATGGGTTTGCTCCGGTTTCCTCCCACACTCCAAAAACATACTAGTAGGTTCATTAGCTGCTATCAAATTGACTCTAGTCTATCTGTGTGTGTGTATGTTAGGGAATTTAGACTGTAAGCCCCAATGGGGCAGGGACTGGTGTGAGTGAGTTCTCTGTACAGCGCTGCGGAATTAGTGGTGCTATATAAATAGATGATGATGATGAACATATTTACATATGTTCCAAGTACAGCAGGACAGTACCGATTTCAGTGGACTGTCCCACCCAACATACAATTTGTCCCGGTAGGAAGTGGGGCAGGACGCGGCCAAAAGCCGTTTCTGCGCATGCGTGAACTGCACAATCCAAAAGTTTGAGGGCGGTGACACGGGGCGTGGCTTATATGTCCCTCTTTCAGACCTCCAGATGTTGGGAGGCATGTATTTCTGTTGTCTGAGATTTTTTTCCGTGACTCCACTATGATCCCAATTTGTGCCCCCCCCCGTCTTCCTTTTACCCAATGTCCCGTAGTTCTACACTTATATTATTATCAAGTGCAATTGACATACAGTTTTTTTTAATGTTGAAACTCTATTAATAAACAAAAACTAGAACATTGCATCCAGTGCTCTTGCCCTCATCCCTTAGGGATTCAGGCCTTTGCCCTCTGCCCACCCCCGCAGTGCCAACAATCTCTTCTAGTTCAACTTACCCCTTTATCATGTTAGGGGTGACTCATAAGAAAGTCATTGCTTATCCTGTTGAAATAAAGAATAAGTGCAAGATGAATCGACTCACGTCAGTCTTTGTAACAAACATGGATAACCAAACTGTTCTAAGACTTTTGTTGTTACAGTTGCTCGTCTCAGAAGACCAGAATTTCAAATAAAATCATTTATGCTGAAAAAAACAATGCAGAGTTTTTGATGATTAATGGAACTTTACCGATACACCTCCCCATGTGTATGCGGCCATTATTCTTTTATTACACGCCGGTGACAACCAGATGTTGTGTTTTCACTTTTTATCGCAGGTTCTTGAAAGATACCACAAAATGACAGATGTACACAGCCACTTAGAAACGCATTGTTCAATTACGTCTGCGCCTTCCCGTGTCTATGGAAGAGAGTATTTTGAATATTAAGATGTCTGTGCATCATTTGACCTGGTTGCTCATCCCATCCACCAAATGTTCGGATCTCTGCCAGATTTGACCATACATGGAGCTAGACATAGACATGTGTAGTCAAAACTAAAGGAGAAGATCATTCAGTGCTCGGACAGACCATCACCACGGTTGGACGATTACCATTGCGGCCATCGCCATGATAGATGCAGATCGGATGTTGATTGGTGTTTATTGGTCTTTCGGGCCTATACATGGTACAATTTGTGGCCAATTAGGTCTCAACTTACCTAATATGCCACCTAAGCTGCATGACAGCAAAAATATATACATTTATCTTGGATCTAATATACCCACCAGATTGGCACTCACATTCAAGCCTCAAGACTGCAGCAGAGTGCATTTATGCCAGGTTACTGAAGCCTGGCTCACCTAAATGCCTCCCCAATAAGACCTACTGAGCACTCATGGAAGCATTATGTTTGGTACTGATGGGAACGATATTGAATCTGCTGGCTACAACATACTGTGCTCTGGAATTAGTATTGCTACTGCCTGATATCCTATGCTGGACGCTGTATGACCATAGCTGGTATGATGTACAGGTTAGTGCTAGCTCTGACAATGTGTTGGTCATTTGCTGGGCATGATACTCAGTGGGGAATATTACGTTGGTCATTACTGGACATGATGTGTAATGTTCGTTGAATTAATATTTGTATGACAAAACACAGCTGTAAGTTAAAGACTCACTACTCACTCTATTTGCACAGCAGACACTCACTGAATTCAATTGGATAAAATGCTTAGCGGTTGATAACCTAACCATAAACCTTTAACGTAACCTTATGCACTTATGCTATGTAATAAGAGACACCACACCGACTTGTTGGAAATTAACTCTATTTATTAAATAACCTTGCACTGATACGGTGGAGGTAGAACACTGTACTCAGCCTTGGCTACTGCTCAATACTGATCAGGATGTGCTATCACGAGTCACTCATCCTCAGGACATCCGTATTATGTGACATTTTACTTAAACACACCGTTGTAGTGTATCCTTAAACTGGGACAATAATCTCCAGGTGTTCTACAACCCGACTCTTCTGGGCTAATCGTAACACAACACATGCCAGCCCAAAGGGACTGTACTTGCACCGAACCTAAGCCAATTCTTTAAAGTGAACGGGTTCCAAACTCCTTACTAGCATCAATGTGCACTTTACCAACCATGCTTATCGCCTGTACAGTGTTCGCCTGCCACTGCAAAAGTAGCTGTGGTCTGAGGACTCCAGTTCCGGCAGCGATCCCGTGCACTCGATGGTTCCACATAACTCCAGTGCTAGAACTGCATACCCGTACCGTACCTCAGCCTGCACACCAAGTGGCCCATTAACTCCGGGGCGTGACCAGCACACCTGTACCATACCTGGCCTGTGCATCATGTGGCCCGACATTGCCCCTGGGGCTAGACCAGCAGACCTGTACCATACCTCGACCCACGCACTATGTGGGCCATCATTACTTCCGGGGCTACACCAACGTACTGGTATGATACCTCGTCCATCGCACCATCTGGCCCATCATTGCCTCCAGGGCTATACCAGCGTACCTGTACAATACCTCGTCCATGCTGGCCTGAGTACCAAGTGGCCTATTACCTCCTGGGCTAGACCAGCACACCCGTACCATACCTTGGCCCAAGCACCAAGTGGACCATCATTACCTCCGGGGCTAGATCAGCACATCCGTACTAGATACCAACACCTGTGTACCTCCAAGCACAGCCTTGGGCCAGAACTATAACCCAAGTAATGATAGCACCAGATCCAGCAGTCGGGAAGGGTGGGAGGGCTGCTTGTCAGGATCCCAAGAGAATGAATTGACTACTCCTTGTCCTTATATAATCTGTCCCCTTGATCCTGCCCTCACTATGGCCTGTACATAGTCATCACCACCTCCTTGGTTAGTTAATCCTTAGTGGGACAAATAGTTATGTACACAAACCTCAACTTTTAATCTCCCTCAGGCTTAATCACACCCTCAGTTCTAATTATGTTTGGAGGACATAAGAATGATTCTGGAATTCTGTCTTTTGAACACTTTTTTTGTGACCAACACACTGCAATACTTCTATCACATAGGATGTGTTACTTACAATTCATAAAAGACTTATGTCCCTTTTAATCAAAACTCCTTCAGGCATTTTCCAAAGCATCAACCACAACATAAATGTTTTTTGATTTTACGGGGTTGTTTTTAAAGATTTTGAAATTGAAGCACATAAAGAAGATATTGCTTGTCCGCAGATTAAGCAAGTCTTTAATAACTCTTAGGGGTAAATGTATCAAGCTGAGAGATTCCGGCAGGTTGGAAAAGTGGAGGTGTTGCCTATAGCAACCAGTCAGATTGTAATTATCATTTATGTAGAACATTCTACAAAATGACAGCTAGAATCTGATTGGTTGCTATAGGCAACACCTCCACTTTTCAAACCCGCCGGAAACTCTCAGCTAGATACATTTACCCCTTATTCTGAATACAATGCCCCCCTCCTGAAGAGAGAATATTAAATGCCAATTACACCAAAAATAAAAATGTATTTTTTTGGGGAATTAGGTGGTCAAAAATAAAATACAAAGTTTTACTTACGGGCATTTAATTTGACAATTTGGTGCATCCCCCCATGAATATAGTCAGAGCAGGAGATTCCAAATTGTTCCCAATTCTTTAATATAAAACACTTTCTGATTTAAATTATCATTAGAACACATGGCAAGCTCCCCATCCCAAGTGTAGTAATATACACAGCAAGCTTTACATGCGATGTGCTTTGCATTGTACACAACCAAGTTCATTGAAATATACCAGTTCCTGACCCTAAGATCACTTTATCTCCTATCAAGGACATACGTCTACTCAGTGGCGGATCCAGGGGGGGGGGACGATCGGGGCATTCGCCCCCCCTAGCAGCAAAAAGCTAGGTCCCAGCTGCCGATTAAAACGGTAGGGCGGGGCTAAATGTGGGCCAGCCAGTCAGAGTGGTCCCAGCCGGCGACCACAACGGGAGGGGGTGGGGCCAATCGCAGGCGGAAGGCGGGGTTAACACAGGCCAGCCAATCGGAGCAAAGGAGGGGCGTGATTATGCAAATTCACCCCCCCTAAACATAAAGTCTAGATCCGCCCCTGCGTCTACTACTTGTACTGGGGAAGGTCTAGGCCCTCGTCCATCTCCTGAAAAGCTCCTATAATCTGCTACTGAATCTGTCAGCAAGAACAACATTGTATTTCTGTTTCAATTACATATTTGTTGACAGAGGCACTCTAGCATATATAAATCATACACCTTAATTATGAATATGTGTGACTTTATTTTTCTATGCCCGCTCAGCAAAACATATTGGTATCAGTCCTTTTGCACTGAGATTTTTATTAGGGATGTGCACCGGCCACTTTTGGTGTCTCGTGTTTTGTGTTTTGGATTCGGATTTGCTTGAGGTTTTGGGTTCGATTTTGTTTCGCAAAACACCTGACGAAAGGTTTTGGTTCGGATTTAAGGTTTTGGATTCGGATTTATTTTGTAAAAAAACATAAAAAGTGTTAAAATCAAGTTTTTTGGTTTATTTTCACTCTTACGCTATTATTAACCTCAATAACATTCAATAACAATCATTTCCACTAATTCCCAGTCTATTCTGCAGAATCAGTGAACTTTGTAATATTGCAGTACCAATGGACTTATACTGCAGGATTGTTTTTGGATATTTTTTTTTTACTTTCTTTTTTTTTATAATTATTTTTTTTATAACTTTTTTTATAATATTTCGTGCTGTGCTGTGCTGTGCTGTGTCCTTCTAAGGGCATTGTTATTTCCACAGCACAGCACAGCACAGCACAGCACGTGATATAGCAGGACAGAGGACCACCTAACACAACCTCCCTCTACCCTGATCAATGCCCAAGTGAAGATGGCGGCGGCTAGCGGGGAATTTATAGGATCCGAGTATCGCGAGATCCGACAGCGGGATTATGACTCAGTTTTGCAATTGGCGGGAATACCCGGATCTGTCTCGGATCCGGCTCGGATCGGCAACGTTCGGGTGGGCTCGGATTTCAGATATCCGAGCCCGCTCATCTCTAATTTTTATTTATCTTATTTTTACATTCATTAATATTAGAGATGTTCACTGACCCCCGTGTTTTGGTTTTGGGTTTTGGTTTTGGATTTGGATTAACTTTGTGTTTTGGTTTTGGCAAAAATGCACTCGCGGTTTTGATTCCGATTTTTTTCCTAAAATTCCTATTTTTTTCACCTAAAATCACATAATTTGGCTCTTTTTTTGTTCCTACATTATATTAACCCCAATAACATTAATTTCCAGTCAATTTTTGTCAAGTGACAAGAACACTGCTACCCCTCCTGTTTCTGTGTGAGCAATGGCACTGGAGAGTGACAAGAACACTGCTACCCCTGTTTTTATGTGTGCAATGGCGCTGCTGGGGAGGCGCTCCTGGGGAGGGAGATACTTATGGAATCCAAAACCTGTGAGATCCGACAACACAACAATGACGTTTTGTCTCTATTCAGATCCGAGGACGCGCAAAAGTCGGCTTGCGAGCCTACTCAGATCCCCTAAGTTCAGGTGGGCTCGGTTTTCAGAAAACCGAGCCCAAGGATCTCTAATTAATATGCATGGGTGTTACATCAGCAAATTTACAGTTAAATATCTCATAATTGCCAAATTATCACCAAAATGTAAACAAATTAAACAATTAAACAAATAGTACTCTATTTTAAAATTTGGATCAAGCATCTCTCTGATATGGAAGTACCATGCTTGCCTACTCTACTCCGGAATGTCCAGGAAACACATACATTTTGTGGAAAACCCCGTAGAGCAAATCATCCTCCCCGATCCCTTCTCTCCTGTTTTAGGAGGGTTGGTCCTGATAACGTGATTTGCGACAGTGTGACCTTACCGCTGAGCGATGACGCATCATCACGCACCTGCATTTGCATGTTGGTCCTCCCCTCCGGTCCAAAAAGTAATCTAATATGGGAAGTACCCTTTATTTATTTAAAGAGCCCCAGTTACTTCCACAGAGACACCGAAGGCAGCAATTAGGAGCTGAACATAACCGAGGCGAATTAGAAACGTAAAGCAGCCCTGGAAAAAATACTGAAACTGGTCTCATGTAGGTGGGACTAGCCACATAGTTTTCTTTGGCGGGGCCAATGCAATACACAATGCTAGGTGGAGTCACGCGGGTGGAGCCTGTGCTAACACACAAGTGGGCGGAGTCGCACACTAATGGGTGGAGTACACACATCGGTTATGTGAGTGGAGCAACTTAATTCAACAGTAAAGAGTTCTCAGGGCTAGCATTAATGTAATATTATTTGGGTCTCCCTAGCAGAATACATAATAATAAAAAAAGCACGTTTCCTCTGCCTACCTGTATGCAAAACTTTAGGGTGTTCCAACCATGGTATGTGTGCCCTTACCCCCAGAAAGAGGTTCCACCCTCCAAATGCCCTCTGTACATCTTCTTGAGGACAGGGGTGTGAAGCCGCGTGTGAGGGGTCATCAAAGAGGGGTAGGGGCTGTGCACTGTAGCAATAGGCTGCACAGCCCCTAATTTGAAACCAAGGCAAGGGGAGGCATTATGGTGTTGTAACGCCTGCGGGGGAGTGGAACTGACACACACATGTCTTATATTATTCAAGATGGACCACCTACAGTACGATTTGGATCCACCCCAGCATCTCCATCTCAGCACCATCTTCAGTGAAGGTTTGACTCCAGGGCCCTACAGAGGAGTACACGAAAGGAGACAGACAGATGTCATAGAAAACAACATGCAGTACATTACAGGCTAGTGACCACCTCACCAATGGTCACAGGCCTACCTTTACTAACCTGGAACCCGAACACTTCAGCCTCTGCTCACCTGTCCTGGGCCACCCATTTCCGTCGGTACTCGGCCACTCTGCAGGCCTCCACTTGCCGCCTAAACCCCGGCCTTTAAGTCCGCCTCTCTTGGAGCTCAGGACTTTGGGTGCCCTTCCAGACCGTTAAGAAGGGTCTGTACGCCACTCTCAACAACCTAGTACTGAACTATTCACTATAAAGGGACCAAGTGTCCCACTACATCAAGGACCGAGTGCCCTTCTAAAACTATCCAGGACCTAGTGTCCTCTCACTGCCAAGGGCCTAGCTTCTTGATAATCCAAGGGCCCATCACCTGATACAACCTATAAGGGCCTACTGCCTTGCTAACACAGGGGACCTAATGTCCCTGCTACCACAAGGGCCTAATGCCCTTCTAACTACCCAGGGCCTAGCACCCCTAGCAACCATGGCCTATTGCCCTCCTAACAAACTAAAGGGCCTTGTACCCTACTAGAGACTAAGGGCCTTGCATCCTCTACTAAACTATGGGTCTTCTGCCCCCTCTGGATATGGGCCATCTGCCCTGTCACAAACTAAAGGCCTGGGGCCCACCTGGACTAAAGGCCTTATGCCCTTCTAACTAAGAGGCTCTGCTGCCCCACTAGACTAAAGGGCATGTGCCCCAGCTAAGCTATGGGGCTTTCTGCTCTGCTGCCCACACTTGTGAACCTAATCAAACCCTACTGGTCATAGGTCTAGGGCCCAGGGGCCTTACGCCCAACTTACCTAAAGGGTTCCTACTTACATTCTCCGCGCAGGATGTTCAACTTGTTCCCATGTCTTTGAGTCTTCCAGACCCTCCACCTGGTTGCGCCTCTTCTCCTGTTCAGTGCTTGCTTCTTCAGCGCCTTCTTGGTGGGGGTGCTCTTAGCCCTGACAAGGGCTCCCCATCATTCCTGTCTTCCTCTCCACCAGCGTTTTCTTTTATTGACGCTGCAATTTCCCCGACGCCTTCTTGTGGCAGGATAGCTTCTAGCTCTTACAAGGACTCCCTGCCACTTCTGCCACTTCCGACGTCATCTTCTTCTTCTCTGGATGTCCCACGACGTCCTGTTCCTTATGCTCCGCTGCTGGACTCAACACAAGATGGTGGCGCCCGGCGGCTTATATAGAGCCCTGATTGGTTTTCCGCAGCACAAGACATTCATGTGGCTGGGAGGTGAGCCCTGATCACCGACCTGGCCAATAGGTGGGCAGCCACCGTGGATAGAAGGAGCTCACCGGACATCGGAGTTCCAGGTGATCCCTTCACAGTGGTGCACAAAAGTAGCAGTATTCCAGTGGTCACGGACTGGCCCAGATGTGCCGCCTCCACTACTGGGTGACTTAAAAATAATTTTTATTTTCTTTAAATAGAAAAAAGAGAGGCTTTAGGAGCCCCCCGCCTGGGGCCACTGGCATACCAGGAAAAGTTTCTGTAGATTCTACGGCCAATCTGCCACTGGAGCCTAAAATTCACAAAAATGCATCCCATCAATTTTCTAGGAACCAATGATATCCTTGAGCCACTTCATAAGTGGTATTGATGAGGCACAAGCTCCTGGTAGGCTGCATTCGCTTGAATATTGGTTGTGCTCATATATTGGCTTCCTCCACAGCCAGATGCTCTTTAAACGAGCTCTACAAAGCATATATTGTTTTAAAATAAGTAATGTTTCACCATTATGTTCCTTTTAAAGCCTCTGATATCTGTCAGTTGTGACAAATTCTATGCAGCTAAAACTTCACCCTTTAAATGCAATATTTTTCACAGCGAGATCAATGGCTGTCAGAATACCCAATGAGTGTGTTTATTTTTTTTCTTACTATGTATTTTAGCTTACAGTGTTCTGACCCGCCATTTGTTAGAAGCGTCTAATGAGATACTAATGATCCTGGGCAAACTTCAGCAAACAGATATTGAGCCGAAGAGTCAGCAAACTGTACTCCCAGGCTATTAGGGAGTCTTCTCTAATGTATTGAAAAAATGTATTGGAAAATAATGATCAATTTTTAAGCCGGTGAATAAATTGGCTGCAGTAGCGGCAGCTCCTGTGTTTGCAGAATGCAGATATGTCAGTTATTTAGAAAGATGCCTGTACTTGCAAAGTCATTTGTAACCGGTTAGACAAGGGAAATGAAATCAGCATTTTCCCCAGGGTGACAAAATTATATATATTTTTTTTCATAAGAATTAAATGTACACATGTTCTAGCAGATTGCGAAGTGTCAAATATTTCAATTCCAAAAGCTAAAACTAATTAGCTGGCAGAGGAAGAGAGGGTTGCAGTGACAATGTGACAAGACTTAAAATGATGATTATCTGTTTGCAAGAAGGCAGAATGAAATGTATTATGTTATTTGTACAAAGACATGGTGAATAACTAGGAATTATTGTGCCACACAGCTAAATTCTGAAGGGTCCTCTGATCTAGCAGGACATTCCCCAGGAGTGGAACAGTTTGGAAGGGGGCCCCTCAATCCCATTCTCACCTCCCGGGCCCCCTCCTCTGCTCTCGATAGAGCTGACTTGGGGACCTCTCCTGAGTAGAGATGCCCAGGCCAGGGCCACTTTAACAACATTATGGGCCCCCGGGCAAAGCAGTGCAGCAGGGCCCCTACCTCTATATATGTGTAATATATATATATATATATATATATATATATATATATATATATATATATATATATATATATATATATATATATATATATATATATATATATTATATATAGATAGAAAGAAAGATAGATATATAGATATTTGCAGGAATTTTTTATTTTCTTTGCAGGATTATTTATTTTACTTAAGAGCCCTGTCTGTGGGGCCTCCGGGCACCTGCCCATCGTGCCCAATGGAACAGATGGCCCTGGCTCAGGCTCGGTCTTCCGAAAACTGAGCCCCCCAGAACATCGCCAATACGAGTACCGGGCCAAGCCGACTAGGTACTTTCCCACTTCCTCGGATCTCAATCGAGGCAAAACATCATCGTTGCGTCGTCAGTTCTCGGTTTTGGATTATTATTACCATTTATTTATATAGCGCCACTAATTCCGCAGCGCTGTACAGACAAATCACTCACATCAGTCCCTGCCCCAATGGGGCTTACAGTCTAAATTCCCTAACACACACACACACACACAAACACAGGCAGACAGACAGAGACAGGATGACACACAGACTTGGGTCAATTTGTTAGCAGCCAATTAACCTACCAGTATGTTTTTGGAGTGTGGGAGGAAACCGGAGCACCCAGAGGAAACCCACGCAAACACGGGGAGACCATACAAACTCCTCACAGATAAGACCATGTCGGGAATTGAACTCATGGCCCCATTTCTGTAAGGCAGAAGTGCTAACCACTTAGCCACCATGCTGCCCCGGGATTCCATAAGAACCTCCCTCCCCAGAAGATCCAGCCCCATTACGTACACAGAAACAGGGGGAGCAGTGTTCTTGTCACTCTCCAGTCTCCAGTGCCATTGCTCAGTGCCATTGCTCACACAGAAACAGGGGGAGCAGTGTTCTTGTCACTCTCCAGTCTCCAGTGCCATTGCTCAGTGCCATTGCTCACACAGAAACAGGGGTAGCAGTGTTCTTATCACTCTCCAGTCTCCAGTGCCATTGCTCACACAGAAACAGGCGTAGCAGTGTTCTTGTCACTCTCCAGTCTCCATTGACATTGCTCAGTGCCATTGCTCACACAGAAACAGAGGTAGCAGTGTTCTTGTCACTCTCCAGTCTCCATTAACATTGCTCAGTGCCATTGCTCACACAGAAACAGGGGTAGCAGTGTTCTTATCACTCTCCAGTCTCCAGTGCCATTGCTCACACAGAAACAGGCGTAGCAGTGTTCTTGTCACTCTCCAGTCTCCATTGACATTGCTCAGTGCCATTGCTCACACAGAAACAGAGGTAGCAGTGTTCTTGTCACTCTCCAGTCTCCATTAACATTGCTCAGTGCCATTGCTCACACAGAAACAGAGGTAGCAGTGTTCTTGTCACTCTCCAGTCTCCATTAACATTGCTCAGTGCCATTGCTCACACAGAAACAGAGGTAGCAGTGTTCTTGTCACTCTCCAGTCTCCAGGAACATTGCTCAGTGCCATTGCTCGTACAGAAACAGGAGGGGTAGCAGTGTTCTTGTCACTCTCCAGTCTCCAGTAACATTGCTCAGTGCCATTGCTCATACGGAAACAGGAGGGGTAGCAGTGTTCTTGTCACTCTCCAGTCTCCAGTAACATTGCTCAGTGCCATTGCTCATACAGAAACAGGAGGGGTAGCAGTGTTCTTGTCACTCTCCAGTCTCCAGTAACATTGCTCAGTGCCATTGCTCATACGGAAACAGGAGGGGTAGCAGTGTTCTTGTCACTCTCCAGTCTCCAGTGACATTGCTCAGTGCCATTGCTCACACAGAAACAGAGGTAGCAGTGTTCTTGTCACTTGACAAACATTGACTGGAAATGACTGGAAATAAATGTTATTGAGGTTAATAATAATATAGGAACAAAAAAAATTATGTGATTTTAGCATTAAAAAAAAAAGAAAAATACAGATACAAAACCAAAAGCAAAACACGGGACTCATTGAACATCTCTACTAAGCATGCCCAGTGAATGCACCCAATGAGCATTTGCCCCTCAGTGGAGGTCATTCTTTTGAGAGCACGCCAGGGCCTTGGGGAAACAAGGGCCCCGGAGGGGTTAGTGGAGAATGCGGTATTACCAGGTCCTCTTACTTCCTGGCCCCCTAGCGGCAGCACCCACTTCTCCCCCGAATATTATGCCCCTGACATTCCCCACTATAAAAGTGCCTCCTCAGCTGGTATAAATGGGCGGATTTCTGGCTACAGTTTCATTCTTGCTTTTATTGTTTTCTTTCTGTAACAATCAGAGTTAAAATGACCATACAATTATCAATTTGTGTTGTTTTCCAAACAAGAAATTGCATTTCTGTACAACCACATTAATATACATTTGAAGCACGCACGTTACCATATGATCTTTTTCAGTGGTGGACGTGGGGGTGTATACGGTGGTACACCATACCGCCACTTCTACTGCTGGCATTGTAAAGCTATCCAATTCCATTCACTTACATGCCCATTACATGTGTCACGCCGCCACTTCTAAATTTACACTTCCCCCACTGATCTTTTCTAATCTGAGAATTTTCAATCTAATCGTAAACAGGGCCGGATTATGAGAAGGGAGGCCCCCGGGCTAAGAGTTCTGTGAGGCCTCCCCCCCTCCCCGTGAGCTTACCTCCTTCCGTTGTTCCACTCCCTGTAATGCTTCCGCGGTGTACAGTAATCTCCTTACTGAGGAGATCACGTGAGAGTGAGACTATGAGTCATAGTCTCACTCTCGAGATCTCCTCAGTAAGGAGATTACTGCAAACCGCGTAAGTACTACAGTGACAGCAGGCAGCTAACAGCATAACATTTGCTGTTAGCTGCCTGCCATTCTCCTTGAACAGATGACAGTCAGAGCTGGGGGCGAGGACGTCCCCGACCCGATGAATGTCGGTGGGTCCCTCAGCTGTCCGAGGCCATAGCCCCTTTAGCCCTATTGTTAATCCAGCTCTGATCGTAAATCAAAAGAATTAATAATTGCTTTACACACATTACAATTTCGATCTGATGCCTAAATATGTTTTCAGGGCCTGGACAATGTAGGACAGTTCTTGGTTTGTTTAGACTTTAGTCTCACAATTACAATACACACCTTCAATCTGAAACGTCTGGCAATAGATTTGAATTGATTAGGGCTGGCGAAAAATATTGATAGCTGGAATTTGCCACAGTGTGCACTCATTGGTTGAATGCACTGATTAGGAACCATAGGATTCAATCATTTAGCCTAAGCTCCAAACAACCGCTCCTAACCCAGATCTGTGGAAAATCAGTCCATTTATTTATTTTAAACGCATAAGCGTCATGGTGTAGGTTGGAGCCGCGGTGGTCTGTGGTGATGCAGACTACTGGGCAATAGTGGCAATTATATACAAACAATTGAAATGTTGACTATTGTTTTATTAGGACTTTTGGTGTCGTTTGTTACTTTGCATATGATTTTTGGCAGTAGTTTTGATTTGTTTTTCTTTTCTGTGTTGTTGTTAGATGTTGTTGTTCATTCCACCGTTCTCTGTTTGGTATAATCTAAAGAGATGTTGCTACAAAATTGCAAATAGAATTATCTTCTTGGAAATGGTGTAGATATGGATGGGATAAGTTCAAGGTCAATTAAGTTCACTGTCTGTAAGGAAAAGTAATCTAGATATGCAGCAGTAGTTTTAGTATTTTCTTAGTGACTGCTTCCCCCTAGAGAGGTGCGGAGTCTAATGGTGGAGAGGTGTTCACCAGGGATTCCTGCAAGGGAATATGGCCTTGGCTGCTCTCCACCGCAGGTCACGGCCCTCTAGGGGGCGCAGCAGAGAATGCGCAGATCCACAAAGTAGTTGTGGAGAGATGCACGGCAGAGAGGTGGAGCACTGAGGTCCACACAGGTGTATAAATCTGGAATAGAACCGTTGATGAGCGATGCTCTGCAGTGAATCTACAGGTCTTGACTGTGAGGGAAGCTGAACCAATATGGCGGTGAAGGGACCAATGATGAGCGATGCTCTGTGGCGATAATGCTGGGAAGCAATGAGCTGCACAGGTATTGCTGAGAAGTGGTGGGCTGCACAGGTAGTTGCCGAGAAGCAGTGAGCAGCACAGGTATTCTGAGCTGCACAGGTAATTGGTAGGAAGCAGTGAGCAGCACAGGTATTGCTGAGTAGTGATGAGCTGCACAGGTATTGCTGAGAAGCAGTTAGCAGGACGGGTATTCAGAGTAACAACAAGCTGCACCATCCACGATGTCAGGAACAACAGGAGTCAGAGGAGATGCTTCCTATCAGGTAGAGAGACCTGATGATCTGTCACCCATTAAAGGGAGGAGGGCCCTTATAAAGGGAACTGGCTGTAGATGATCCAATCACTGTGGAGCAGAGGTTTTGAAGGTTCCTAGGAAAACGCATGCGCAGACCACTAGGCAGGATGGCGTCCGATGATAGAGGAACGCCAGATAGCGGTAACCAAGGGTAACCAAAGCAGACAGTTAACCACTGGTGAGATGCGTGATATAGGTCTAGTCTAAGTACTGAGCCCTAGTTATGTCAGTCGCGTATGCATGCTATAACATGTGTTTGCAATCAGGAGCAACTGTAAAAATGTCTGTTATGTACAGTAGACATTACGTACACCCTAATAAATGTTTTTCAAGAATAAAACAAAACTATTTTTTTTTTAAAAAATGTCCATGTATAATCATAAATGACTATAATATTGACACACAACATTAATTGAATATATATCTTTTTTTCTATGCGTTCTTTAGAGATTTTATGTTCCACATAGGTATTGTATGTGTCCTGCAGTGTCTGGCACTTCTTACAGTACAATAAAAACATTTAAATGTACAATAGTGACACAACTAGTAAAAACAGCCCCAGGGGTAAATGTATCAATCTGAGAATTCTACAAGTTGCCGATACCCGGCAACTTTGCAGGTCGGATTTAAAACGGCAATGTCTTTACAGGAAAGTTTTGCCTGTACATTTACCCCCCAATGTCCTCTTAGCCTCATATTATACTCTTTCAACTATGTAGATTTCTAGCCAGATCTCTCATCCCGTAGAAGTTGTTGCAGAATGATTTTCCAAGGGCTACACAAAATGAAATGCGATGGCACTCCTTGTTATGTGCTAAATGGAAATTAGGCGTAGTTGCGTAAAATAAAATGCTATACTTAATGGCATAAGTTGCCTTCCTTGACCTTTTATGAAAAAAACAAACCAAACCAAACCAGTGATATACAGATTTGAGCACTTTTAAGCACATAGGCAAACCGAGGGAGGTGGGGGGGGGGGGGGTTCCTAGTGCCTGGAAACCCCCTCCAAGCCTGGGGCACTGTATAATTGAGATGGCTGTACCCTGACCCTGCTTCACACAGCTCTGCTTGAAAAGGGAGAGCAGTGTGTACCTAACAGTAGTGCATGCAGCATTGCCCATGTAGATTATAGGGACAGGAAGAGTTAGAGAGCAGCCAAGCACTGTCTAATATTATAGCCATGCCCCATGCATGTTGGTCACGCCCACTGGTGGGGTGGTGTGCAAACCCCCCTCTACAAATCCTGCGTTTGCCCCTGCAGTAGTACACATCAACACAAATCACACTACTCTAACGGAATGTCCAGGGAACTCATGACCCTGTTTGATCTTCTTGCAAAGTGGGTGGGTCTGTCATGGTGCGATTTGCTACAAATTGAGTCACTATGGTTCTTTCCGGTGAGTAATTTCCCCCCCCTCCTCCCTCCAGAGGGGAGCTATAAAAAATTGGTACAATTTAACAAACCAATTATCATAAAATCAATAGTATGATACGATTACTAATTCATGTATACTTTACCTTTCATTGTACATTTTTGGCAATGACGGCGAGAAAAAAAAAGTGTTTCGAAGTCAAATATTTTCTGTGTCTCTCGAAAACACAGACTTATGACACCAGTGCCTCAGTAGGGGGCAGTGTTGCTCAACAGCATCTGCAAAGTTCTCCGTATTCTTATGTGATCATTTTTTTTATAAGCTGATTGTGTTCTCATAGACTCCTCATTAAGGCTAGACACATTACCTTGTATATTACCAGTAATGGTAAGCATGTACATATTCTATGTGTCAGACGTGTGTTTTAGGTCAGCATAAAACACAGGATACATCTATATCAGTCAGCAAACAGTAGGAGCTCCTGCATCACCATTAAGACCAGGAAGGAAACCGATGGACCTTTTCACATGAAACATTTTCAAACGATTAGCAGCAATACAGTGTCAGGAGAGAGTACGTATGTACATTTAAAGATCAGAATCTTTTCCTTTTTGATTGATTGCTTTTTGCATGCAGATTTTTTTTTTGTCTGTCCCCAGCAGCTTAATAGAGTGCAATTTTGCAGCATTCTTTGGACGTCGCAAGACAAAAATGTGTGGATGAAAATAGCAAACAAGTTGTGCAGAACAACTAGATCTTTTGGAAATAGTAATAGCTCCCCGTGTAAGAATGGCCCATTCACTGAGCCAAGGTCACTGCGTTTCACGTTAGAGAAGGGAAAATAAATAACAAATTAGATATAAAAGTTAAAATCTGAAAAACAAACAAACATGACAATGACTCATTGAAAACAGGGCTTTGTTAAAGAGAATGTATCATCAAAGAGCTTAAATGAAGGGTTATGGAGTGCAGAAATTGTTAAATTCTACCTTAGTTCCACACTTTTAATGAAAATGTGTTCAAATTCTCAGCTCACAATGCTTCATGTGACTCTCATGGCTGATTAGCAAGTCAAACGTTCTCTGCTACCAGCATTAGGAGAAAACAAGAGGAACATGTAAAAATATATACATCTTTTACATAATTCTTATTTTTTTAAATTGTATTAATTTTGATTGTATAGCAGGGATTAAATCAAGTTTGATGGAGTTGTTTTGAATGGACTAAATCAAGTACATAATGAACATTCCAAAACTGTATTTGTAAACCCACATTTTCTGGAACTTATAGTTTACGAATTGCTCTGGGACAACAATGGTCGATTCATTCTGCCGTGTGACGTGATTGGGTTAGGATTTGGTACATTTAAGACTAAATTCTGCTGGCAAAATGTCATGGCCAAATGCAGAATGAGGTGAACATTCCATGGGATGGTTTTGAGAATTCCGCTCCTCTCTTGTCACGGGGTATTAAGCACGGAACACCACAGATGTCAAATTCAACCAATAGTGGTCCTAATTTTTCGGAGAGAAAGCATTAATGAAAAGAGGCCAAGAATGAAGGACTACAATCAGTCAGCTAAGAGGAGGTTTCAACAGTGGTGCCGAAAACCCCGTAAAGGATATTTGGCTAAAGAACTCAAACTGTAGACATTGTAGGATTGAAAACCTTTGTCTTCCTGGTCATTTGCCACCCACACACATCCATGCTGATCATCGGCCAATTATATTTTCTGTTCTGCCTTAACCATCAATATTTCATTGGAACCAATTTTGATATCGGACAACTTAGAACTTTTCTGTACCAAGTCGGCCACCCAGATTTGCGGTTGTGTGCCCAGATTAAGTTGTGGTGAGAGAACCATCAGCTGATGTGAGAATGTGCTCTGTGTGTACTTTGGGACATATGCTTCATGTCTACTTCCTATTACTCAACCTACATTGTGGTTGGTAATGTAGAGATATAGCATTAGACCTAGAAATAGCAATATACATTCCTGTCTGCACTCCGACACGAATCCTGTTAAGAAATGGGATCTCTATTGTTTGTTTGAGCTATCATCTGTGTAATTACTGCTGTTACTATATGTAGGATCATTCCTGCAGTTTACTGATTCAGCTGGTGCTAGGCATATAGTTACAAGCTTCATTCAGCTCTTAGTCTGGCAGCTTCAGGTGTGCAATCACCTTCCTCATTCATAAACAGCTAATCATCCTGCAGTTCTGATTGGTGCTGCTGCCTTTACAAACCTCTTCCTGGCAGCATACCAATGCTAGTGATAGTTCCTGCTTGAACTAGTGTGTCTTGTATCCTGACCTGTTCTGCTATCAGTGTTTGACCTGGGTTGTTTATAGGAATTGCTGTCATCACCACTCCTGACTCTTGGCTTTGTTAAACGTATTTGCTGTCATATCTCTACCTGTTTTGACCGATGGCTTGTTTAAAGGATTCTGCTGTCTTCTCTACTCCTGATCCCTGCCTGTCTGAATCTGAGTTCTGCCAAATACACTCTGGTTGCTCACAAACTGTTACCGTGTGCTGTCTACTCCATCAGACAGGTGCCATACTATTCTCCTTTCTTATTTTTTCGTGATATATTTGTTTATGTTGTTGCTGATTTATCAGTCTTTCCTATACCATGCTACAAATGGCTCTCACCTAATCCTTATTACCCCCTGTACCCTTGTTATCTCTGTCACTGACAACCAGTCAGGTCCAGTGAGTTAGCACAATGCGAGTTTATGTAGGCACTAAGATACAACTTAGAGGTAGTCCCTCTAGGATCCAACTTAGAGGTAGTCCCTCTAGGATCCAACTTAGAGGTAGTCCCTCCAAGTTGAATCCAATGGTTATCAATAGTTTTTTTTTATGTTCCTCCTTTTACATTTTTATAAAGCAACAAATATTAAAATTAGGTTGTAATGTCAAAAATCTAGTATGGAAACTTGAATTCTAATATTTTAGTAATATGTACTTTAAATAAATCGTGCAAGGACACACTTAAATGATAGATAGAATCTGATTGGTTGCTATGGGCAACACCTTCACTTTTCCTCTTTAGCTTTAGTAAATCCACCCCAATGTCTCAAAATTTGACTCATTTATTACCTATTACATATCTCGGTCTCTCCACTCCTAATGGGTGACAGAACGACGTCAAGGTTCCCCTGTTGATTTAACTCATAACATAGAAACCCCATGGGCTTATCAATGGTATTGTCAGTTTTCTTCCTATAGGTTGGAATTGAACCATACTGGTCTTATGAAAGTTTTATGAACGGGCAGCACGGTGGTTAAGTGGTTAGCACTTCTGCCTCACAGCAGTGGGGTCATGAGTTTGATTCCCGACCATGGCCTTATCTGTGTGGCATTTTATGTTCTCCCCATGTTTGCGTGGGTTTCCTCCCACACTGTTTTTAAATTGACCCTAGTCTCTCTGTCTGTCTGTGTGTATGTTAGGGAATTTAGACTGTAAGCTTCAATGGGACAGGGACTGATGTGAGTGAGTTCTCTGTACAGCGCTGCGGAATTAGTGGCGCTATATAAACAGCTGATGATGAGGATGAATACCACTGACATTTGAATTAAGATGAATTGATGTTACTTCCTCCCAGTCCCCCTAATTTCTAAACCACACCCTGGGATACAGCATCTAATTGCAAAGATTTCTGACAATGCAGTTGAAGTGTTTTTTTCCTCCTTCTCAGAAGCATTTTCTGCATAGAACAGCCTGTCCTTTTATCTCAGGATTTATATTATCTCAAATTTCAAAGCTGTAAATTTTAGTCTTTTACCTTCCTTATCTGCCTGATTTACAACCCCCACCCCAAAATAAATCATGTTACTTTTAGACACTGCAATTAAAAAAAAAAGAACACGTTTAATGCATTTTGCTAATTGATGCGGTACATTTTATTTTCTTAACCATGTGGCATTCACAGGAATTTCTCTCTTTTAATTAATTGCAATAAACTTGCACAAAAAAACATTTAAAATTCATGGACTTAAAAATATATATTCATGAGGACCAGATGCAGTTTGAAGAAAGAACCCTTCATAGGGAGATTCATTGCTGCGCGCATATTATTCAGTTAAATGCGGTTTATGTCACTTGGAAATCTCTTTTAATTACAGCTTGTTACAAATTAGTTGCAACATCACTCGGTGGTTTTGAACAGTAATTTAGACACTTAATGGTCTGTCAAACGTCACTGGATCTCACAGTCTGGGAACAGGGGTGTTCCAATAATGAGGCAACCTAAGGCAGCATGTTTTGTGTGGGGGGATTTATGTATAAAGATACCTGCCAACCTTCATCATCATCATAATTTATTTATAAAGCGCCACTGATTCCGCAGCAATGTACAGAAAACTCAATCAAATCGGTCCCTGCCCCATTGAAGCTTAGTCTAAATTCCCTAACACACACACACACACACACAGACAGACTAGGGTCAATTTTGATAGCAGCCAATTAAACTAATAGTATGTTTTTGGAGTGAGGGAAGAAACCAGAGCACCTGGAGGAAACCCACGCAAACACAGGGAGAACATACAAACTCCACACAGATAAGGCCATGGTCGGGAATTGAACTCATGACCCCAGCGCTGTGAGACAGAGGTGCTAACCACTGAGCCACCGTGCTGCCCCCTCTGGAAGATTCCGGAGAGGAGGTCAAGGGTCAAGTCAGCGGGAAGGTGTAACGTCGTTATTCGCATCCTTTTGTAGACAAGATGTGGGACGATGACCTGGTCTTCCCGGGGTCCAGTAGAATACTCAAAATTCAAGAGTCCCCTCAAGAGCAGGCAGGTATGTGTATAAAGTTTGAAATCTTTTTTGTTGTTGTTCATCTTTGTATTTATTGAAGAAAAAGTACATACAATAAAAACAGTAAACAGTAAATAACACCAAACAATAATGTTTCTCCCTTGGTTTTATGTAAAAATTAACAGTTGGTGAGTATAAATATTAAGTTGTATTACCTGGAATAGCTTCTTTAAAATGAGGTGGCCTACGGAACATTAAGATCTAAAAAATTCCAGAAGAAATTATCATCCAGCATCATTTGTACCAGGAGAATCATAAGGAAAAATAAATGTTTTGGTCTGTGGGATATAGTGACGCATTATGTTTTAGAAGAGGTAGGTTAATTTGATCTTTGCCCTGGGCTCGCTGAATAATTTAAGTTGACATGTCTGTATGATATCCGTTTGTTTTATCTAACTCGGTGTAATGACATCAGAGACATGTTTTCTATTTAAAGAGCCACTGATTAATATATATAAAATGTACACAAGCATATTTAAGAGAACAATGTATAGTACACAAAATATCTAAGGTAGTTATAATTAGCTAAAGTCTAATGCTCCCTTCCCTACTCTGCAAGAGGACGACATGTTAGGAGGTAGGTACTTCTCTATCTGGGCTAGCAGTGATGGACTTGCAGACTTGCTCTGCAGATACACACTGTGTAGATTGAGAGATTCACATGCATGGTCATGACCGATGATGTCACAGCAGCTAAACTGACTGCAGTTTAACTGTTTTTTTTTTTTTTTTTTAAATTTATTTAACACCCCATCAAGACAGCCTAAAGATGTGGGAGCAGCTGCCTGTAGTTTAGTGGAGAGCTAATAATTTAAATTTTTTTATGGTTTATATGTGGAATTTTTTAAAGATTTAATGGTCCTCTTAAAAAGTTGTTCAATGGCAGAATCAGACTAAAGATACTGTAGATACACTGTAGTTCTATGCTTAAGTTGCTAAAGTTGGGTGCAATTGCAGACAATGCTTCTATGTTACAGCTGGCCCCTAATTCTGGCATTCATCATATAAAAATGTGTCAATAGCTATGTCATTTATAGCACTCACCACAGGGTCAGATTATACCATCGTATCCTAGGGCATCTCTAGTGGGCCAGTGCGCGGTTGGCAGGGCTAGAAGTGCACACTGAAGAGGTTGTTTCCGTAGCTGCATTGTTACAGAGCTATATCCCTGGCATATTTGGATTTTTAATAGTTTTAACCAGCTGAATTTGTCTTCCACAAGTGTGAAATACACTTGGAAGCAATGGAGCAAATACAGATTAAACTGCATACTGCTGATTCACTTCTTCCTTGCACAAAACCTCACATCATGTATATTGTTAACTCTAATACCGTTGGTGAAATAAAGACACGGACAGCTTCTGAGTTTGGCTGAATAGGTCACAGTTTATTGAACAGTTTATATAAAATGATGGCGGTGAGAGCAATTGCAAGTCAACTAACAGCAAAACCAAACAGTGTACGTCCACAGGCACTAGCACTGGTACCAGGACTTAGTCCCTTATGATTGGCTGTTGCTAAATCTGTCGTCATCGTGACTACCCCCCCTCTGGGCTCACAATGACGTGCCCACATGAAGCAGGTCAAAGGGTCCCCAGCAGAAAGGGACCAAGAGCCAGAGTGCTGCGAAAGGGGCAGCGACATGCGACCAAACAGCGATAGCACCGTATGAATTAGTCGCCGACTGCAAGAGCTCTCCTGCCAAACTGTGCCTCCTCTGTAACCAGGAAAAATAAAATAGGCTATTATGGTAAATATAAACATAGGGCGGGAGGGAGGGGATTTGTACAGCAAAGAGAGACCCAGCATCCTCTGGGGTAGGAATATATAGGACACCTCCCCCCACACTGTTGGCTGGAGAGATTAACAACTTAACCCTTGATAGGTAAGTGCCTGACTCATGAGCAAGCATATGAGTTTAAGGTTGTTTGGCTTTATGTGCCTCACTTATCAAAAATACTGGGGGCCTAAGTCATTAAGGAGAGCAAAGCATATAAAAGGAGTAATTTTGCACCAGGGCAAAACCATGTTGCATTGGAGGGGGAAGTAAAGTTAAAATGTGGGGACAAATTTATAGTTGGGATAGGACATGTCCTAGATCACCTTTAAATTTCAGTGTAAAAATAAAGCTATCGAGTATATGTGTGCTGCATGAAAAAACAGCCAGTATTTAACTTATGTGCAAAATAATAAACTAATTTGCACCCCTTGCATTGTAATATGGTTTGTCCCGGAGAACATTTACTTTTTTTTTTTGCCTTTATTTTGCTAATGACTCAGGACTCAGAGCCATTGTCTGTTGTCCAAATGCTGACACTTCCATAATTAAATTGAATAAAATGAATGTTTTAAAAAAATATCGGAACTGATATAAGAGACCTTCACCTTCCTCACAAATGGCAGGGCCAGCTATAGTGGTCCCTAATACATAAACAGAGCAAACCATAGTATCATTTTCCCCTTATTACCAGGCCAAGGGAATGATGGTGGAATATCTTTTATATCCTCTTTATTAGGGCCGGGGGGTATGATGACATCAGATGCGGCCGTGTCAGCGCACAGGCGGCCGCATCACATGACAATGACGCGGCCGCATCCCTTTTCATGTGATGCGGTCACCTGTGTGCCCCCGGGCCACCCCTCTCCCAGCCCGCGCCTGCTCTTTAGTCTGATTGCAAACCTCGGGGATAACAAGAAACAAAGAGGTTGAGATAAAACAGGATACTGTAGAAAATACGTTTCAACTCCTAAAATGTGTTGTGATTTTTCTCTTTAATAAAGACCAATAAGGAAAAGCCTCTTTAGCGCTGCCTACAATATATTATTTTAAATATTGGGTTTTATATCACAAAACCTAACGACAACAGAGTAGGGGTAAATCCATCTTGCAAGTGCAATTTTTCACTTAAAATGTGTGGACAGACTTATAATTGGGAGGGGGATTTTCCTATCTGATCTCTAAATCCCAGTGATAAAATAAAGCTGCCCAGTATTTGTGAGCTACATGGAAACGCAGCCAGTATTTTTCCTGCATGCAAACGTGATGTTGCATTTGCATCGCAAAATGTTTTTTCCAGGTGTAAATTTGCACCCATCAGTGAGGTTTGCACCTAGCTCTATATAAGGTCCTTAGTATGACTTCCTATACCTCATACTATCACTGTAATTACAACTTTTATGTAGTTCAATATCGCTCACCTCGCTGTCAGTGTTGTTACCATGGCAACCAGCGACCTACTGATTATCGCACTATCTGCCTTGGACATTATGTTATATTTATTTCACTAAAGGCATACACACCTGTGTCCCACCGTTTAAAAAACCCCCCATAACAAATCATGTATATTGTGTGCTCTGAGATACACGTGGGCTTCAGTATGCTGAAGAAAATTATTTCCTCTGCTTTTGTACTTACCCCCTGTGGATATAATAAACCCATCTGTCTATAAAAGATCCGCTGTCCATTTCCACCTCTGCAGGAGCCTCTGTATGACTAACTTATACCCTGTTACGCTAGGTGTTTTACTGCAGCTAACTTAACAGGAAAGTATTTGTATTTCAGGTCAATCAAGGACGGAAGTACTCAGCTCGGTACTTTCGTGCACCCTTGCAATAAAAAACGAGTCAAAACATCATTGTTACGTCATCTGATCTCGCGAGCTTTGGATTCTATAAGTCCTCCACGGCAATCCAGCGACATTTCACAAAAGGGTTTTCTAGTGCACTTGGTCAGCGACATAGGTAGAAAAGAAATAGGAGGGGTAGGAGTGTTCTTCAAAGTCTCCAGTGACATACAGGAGAGCTCCATTGCTCCATTGCTAATCGTCATTGCTGAAATAGAAATAATAGGTCTGGCAGGCTTGGTCTTCTAAATCTGCAGTCGAATTGTACTGTGTTATATAGGTAACATACAAAGAGGAGAGCTTCATTGCTAATTGTCATTGCTGAAATAGAAATAATAGGGCTGTCAGACTTGGTCTTCTAAATATGCAGTAACATTGTACTGTGTTATATAGGTAAAACACAAAGAGGAGAACTCCATTGCTAATCGTCATTGCTGAAATAGAAATAATAGGGCTGTCAGACTTGGTCTTCTAAATATGCAGTCACATTGTACTGTGTTATATAGGTAACATACAAAGAGGAGAGCTCTATTGCTCCATTGCTAATTGTCATTGCTGAAATAGAAATAATAGGTCTGGCAGACTTGGTCTTGTAAATCTGCAGTCACATTGTACTGTGTTATATAGATAAAACACAAAGAGGAGAGCTCCATTTCTCCATTGTTAATTGTCATTGCTGAAATAGAAATAATAGGGCTGGCAATGTTGTTCTTAATCTGCAGTCACATTGTACTGTGTTATCAAAATGGATTTACAGCAGTACACAGAAGACCAGGAGCACCAAGCAGCTGCTGGCACCAGTCATGATGATCGTAATCCCTCTACATCATCTGCTAAAGCCTATGTTAACATGCAGAGTGTTTTAAAGTCAGGGAAACAAAAATGTAAAAAAACACCTTTTACCTTGGTCAACAAAAAATGACCTGTAATCCAGGCAAAGTTATCTTCAGAAAAAAATAAAATTGTCAACATGCCATTGTACACATGCAGTGGCAAGGAAAGAATGAGGCCTTTGCCTTTCTTTATGAGAGCTAGTTCTGCAACTGTCACTGAGGCATCTTCTTGTAAGGTCAGTCATGACCAAGCAAGATCTTGTCATTCGGACTCCAGAAGTGGTGTGCAAATACTTTTATGTGTAAAAGCCGAGCTGGAAGAAAACAGTAAGGCCTTAGAGGAAGATGTATGTTCAGATTCAGAAATGACACAAATCCCTGAGAAGATTCTATCCACGAGTGTTATGTGTAATCCTGACCTGTCTGATACCCATAAAGAAGGCCCCTTTCAGCATTTCTGCAGATGTGTGCCTGAACAGCACAAGTATAGCCGGTGATACACAAATTGAGGATGCCACTTTGAAATTGCAACAGGATGAGGTGGATATTTGTGTAGCTGACGAGGGCGCTGATGAGGATGTTGATGAGGATGATGTTGTTTGTGTAAGTCCTGCACCAGTGGAAGCAGTTCTTGCATGTGATAAGAAGAAAGCCGTTGTCATGCCTGGACATAAGACCAAACAATCCACCTCTTATGTGTGGAATTATTTTTACCCAAATCCTGACAACAGTTGTCTAGCCATTTGTAGTGTTTGTAAATCCACAGTCAGTAGATGTAGGGACCTTAACCATCTAGGAACCTCATCCATGTTACGCTATATGAAACGAGTTCATGGCAACCTGTTGGGAAAATCAGAAACTTATGCTAAAAAAATAACAACAAGCAGTCCAACATCAGCTAGGTCCCTTCTCTCAGCTAGATCCCGACACCTGCAATCTACACCCACAACACCGTCCTCATCAATATCCTTAGTAGCGATCGGAGTTAGTCCTGCATCCAAGTTGCTAAGGCTAGATGACTCCTCCACTATCCTGGATTCCTCAAAAGAATTCTGAAGCATTAGTCCCACTGCTGCTGCTGCTGGGGGTGAATCTTCATCCCAGAAGCAGAGCAAGAATAAGACTACTAGTAGTTTACAAAAATTGACTGTTAAACAATCCTTTGCAGGTGGAAGCAAGTATGAAAGCTGTCACCCAGTCGCAAAGCGGATCACAGACGCCATGGCGACTATGCTAGTATTAGGTCTGCTTCCAATATCTACTGTTAAGGCAGCTGGTTTTAGGCAGTTAATTGAGGTCTTGTGTCCCAGTTACCAAATTCCATCACAACACCATTTTACTATAAAGGCTATTCCTCACCTCTACCAGAAGGAGATTAAACAAAGCAATTACGCTAAGTATGTCGGAATTGTAGATCAAGTACTTTATTCACTTTACCAGGATCTTTACCAGGATCCAAGAGTTATCAAAATCTTGAAATCAGATCACTACATTTTGGTGACTGTGCTTGACCCTCGGTTTAAGAGCTATGTCTTCTCTTTGTTTCCGACTCAGATCTGAAAAGATGCAAGGAGCTCCTGGTGAGCAAGATGACAGAGCAAGTGTTACGTGACAGGACGGCGTCACCTCCTTCAGTTTCTCAGTCAACTGTAGCTAGGAAAAAACTTAGCTTTCCCAAGAGACCCAGGGATGATGCAGATGACTCAGCACAACATTTTGACATCTGGTCTGGTCTAAAAGAATTGACCAAAAAATGTGACACCTCTGCCGTAACTCCACCTGATCCTACTATCAACATACAAAGGATGGTGGACGATTATTTTAACAACACTTTAGAAATAGACACATCAGACAGTCCCTTTACATACTGGGAGGAAAAAAATAAATTTGGAGACCCATGTACCAACTCGCTTTGCATTGCCTAAGCTGCCCACCCTCCAGTGTGTACTTGGAAAGAGTTTTCAGCACAGCTGGGAACCTTGTCAGTGATCGGCGTAGGAGGCTACTTCCTCAAAATGTAGAAAAGATGATGTTCATAAAAATTAACTTCAATTTCCACGAGGAAGGCCTTTCCCACCAATTACATCAAAATACTGAGACTTCTGTAATGGTGGATTCCAGCGGTGATGAATTAATAATGTGTGAGGATGATGTACAAACTGATGAGGGTGAAGATGAGGCTGAGGATGATGACAACATCTTGCCACAGTAGAGTTCATTAACAGCACTGTTACCTTAGGTGCCTTAAGGCCATTGTTAGCTTATTTTGTGGGGGCCCAAACAAACCAAGCACATCAGCCTCAAAAGTGGCACTCCTTGTCGCTGAAGTGCTTGGTTTGTTAAAGTGTGCATGTCCTTTTTAAGATCCAAAATAAGGGTGGGTGGGAGGGCCCAAGGAAAATTCCATCTTGCACCACTTTTCCTTTCAGCTACTGCTGTGTGCCTATGTTACCTACATGTGCTATATACTGTTATGTGCTTTGCAAAAATCTTAGACAGCCATTGTTGATGCAGATGACTCAGCACAACATTTTGACATCTGGTCATCTGGAATTGACCATAATTAGTGACACCTGTGCTGTAACTCCACCTGATCCTACTATCAACTATCAACATCCAAAGAATGGTGGAGGATTATTTGAAATTTTTTTAAACAGTATAAAGACAACAGTTTTATTAACAAAGAACAATGTTGCTTGCAGAAGTAATGTAAGCATGGATGTCTAAATAGACGTGTATATGTATTACCTTCCACTTTGCTGGTGTTTCATCAGTATTGCACAAAGTGTTTGTAATACGTCAAAGGTACCTAACTATAATATAATTTTTGGGGAATTGGGGCTGATTCCAGCTAAGTGATGAACTTGCTTTTTGCTGAATTCCAATGGCTCTTTTTAGTGCATTGTCTGGCACACTGGATTGGTCTGGGTCTGATGAAAGCACGCATTCTGGGGGAAATGGGGGGTCAGTGCTCGTTGCCATGTATTAACTGTAGAATTACCACAGTTATTCAAGGAACGGGTGGAGCGATTAAATGAACCTAACTGATTTCATGATCCAAGGACAATTCCATCTTGCACCACTTTTCTTTACTGGAACTGCTGTGTGGCAATGTGTCCTAGATGTGCTAGGAACTGCCATGTGTTTGTGTCATTGCTCTGTCGCTTACCATCCAGCCAGGTCGCTGCAGTCTTTGTTTGAAAGTGTATGAAAATAATATTGTTAACTGTGAGGTGGTCAAAATTGACTGCAAATGACTTGAAATTAGTGTTATTGAGGTTAATAATAATGTAGGGGGAAAAAAAGGCAAAAACGTGTGATTTTAGCAAAAATGATAGGGATCTTAGAAAAAATCGGGATCCAAAACCAAAATAAAAACACGCAAGTGTGGTTTTGCCAAAACCAAAACAATGAAGTTAATCCAGATCCAAAACCAAAACACGGGGGTCAGTGAACATCTCTAGTTTTTACCTCCTAATTATGATTACACATAAGGCTTTTCTTCCTGCAGAGGGCAGTAGTGTGCCAGCATACTGTAATATGCATCTGTTGTGCTTTTAAATAATTATAATCACAAGCAGGGTTCCTTTGTTACTACTAATATTTACAAATCTATTTGACAACATAAGACTAGGGATACGATTTAATCATCATCATAATAGTAGTAGCAGTGATAATGAAAGCATTCAACCCATCTTCCTTGAAGCCCACAACTGATTTGCAACTGTTTGCGAAGGGAATGTTAACCAAACTTAAAATAAAGCCAGGATTTGTCATTATTATATCAAAGGCTGTATATTAAGCGTCAAGACAATAGATGACAATAACTGCTTTGTTAGCTCCTTACCTAAATATGTTTAACGTGTTCTCTTTCACTTCTCTGCGGCTAGTTGCCATGTTGGGGGGCTGACCGCTAGGCAGACATCTTTGTCATACTTACCAACATTGGCAAGGACTGTTCCGGGAGATCAGGGGGAGGTGGGCGTGTTGGGGGCAGGGCTGACGGAGCGATTCATTTGGCACCACCCCTAAACAACAATCACATTTCCCCGACCAATTACAGCAGGGGGCGGGGCCACGCTGAAGCACGATTCTTGTCCTAAGCCCTGCCCCTCACAACTTTACTATCGAGGTGATTAGGAGCCGGGAGGTTGTCCTACTTTCCCAGGAGTCTGGGAGGGCTTCCAGAAATTCTGAAGTCTCCCAGACATTCCGGGAGAGTAGACAACTATGATGTTTGTAAAAATGCACTGGGCAGATTATTATTATTATCAATTATCTTTATTTATAGAGCGCCACATGAGGTCCGCAGCGCTGTACAGAGGGAAAACGACATGACAGTACATGGTATAACAGTACAATACAGTAAAAAAATAACACTACAACTTTTAACACAGTTACTGGGGAGAAAGAGGTATATTCAGCGCAGGATTGGTTGACTCGCGGGAGGGCCAGTGATGTTTCAGCGTTTTGACCTACATGAGATCCCATCAGGGTACTGTCCTAAAGTTGTGGGAGGAGCCTAAGCTGTCTGTAATGCAGCTGGAGGTAGTACATTACTTTGTAGCAGAGCAGCACTAGAATGCCAGATTAATACCGGACAATGTATTTTACCTTCATGGTTAATGTCTGAAAATGTTAATGTTGGAGTTTAGTGGTCCTTTAAATATGCTGTTTGTGAAGTAGAAGAAATTAGTTGCTTTTCAATACATGTTTGTGCGATGAACCTGGTATCAAACATTCACTTGCTAGAACATTAACTTAGGGTACAAAGGAACTCATACTTGCCTACTCTCCTGGAAAATCAGGGAGTCTCCCGAATTTCGGGTAGCGCTCTCCATTAAAAGATAATTTTGTTAGATTAGATTATTATATAAATTTAGTTTCAGTATATATTTGGTTGTGTTAAATTGGTTTTTGTTGAAATTAGTTCCAGCCATTTAAAGAATATAAGCTGTTTATGAGTTCTACTGTATTATTAAACTGTGTAGGTAATGTCCTTTTTCCTCTTTGCCAACTCAAATCATGGTGATTCAACCAATCAGACCTAGCACTATCAACCAATCAGACCTAGCACTATCAACCAATCAGACCTAGCACTATCAACCAATCAGACCAAGCACTATTAACTAATCCTGCTCAGCACTATTAACTAATCCTGCTCAGCACTATTAACTAATCCTGCTCAGCACTATCAACCAATCATACTCAGCACTACCAACCAATCATGCTCAGCACTACCAACCAATCATACTCAGCACTACCAACCAATCATACTCAGCACTACCAACCAATCATACTCAGCACTACCAACCAATCAGACCAAGCACTATCAACCAATCATACTCAGCACTATCAACCAATCATTGTCAGCACTACCAACCAATCAGACCACGCACTATCAACCAATCATACTCAGCACTATTAATTAATCCTGCTCAGCACTACCAACCAATCCTACTCACCACTATCAACCAATCATACTCAGCACTATCAACCAATCATACTCAGCACTATCAACCAATCATACTCACCACTATCAACCAATCATACTCAGCACTACGAACCAATCATACTCAGAACTATCAACCAATCAGACCTAGCACTATCAACCATTCATACTCAGCACTATCAAACAATCATACTCAGCACTACCAACCAATCATACTCAGCAAAATCAACCAATCAGACACAGCAGTAGCAACTAATCAGACTCAACACTATCAACCAATCAGACCTAGCACTGTCAACCAATTATCCTCAGTACTATCAACTAATCATGCTCAGCACTATCAACCAGGTGAACTGTTTCAATGATCCGGGGAAGAAGTTACTGTTGAAAAATAAATAAAAAACGGACTGAAATTTACAACGAGCACCTGCACCCAACAGCCTGTTCTGGTTCCCACTAAAACAGGGGAACGATGAGCATAGGGGCGTCCTGCTCAACTGGAAACCAGCACCGGATGAGACAACTGGACTTCTCATCCTATAACAGGGAAGTAAGAAGGGTAGGGGCTCCTTGTCATTGGGGCTCAAGAGCTACCAACAGTTCAGGTTTTCAGGATTTCTTTAATCATGTATAGATGAGTTAATCTACTTTTCTGGGTTAGTAAGAAAAGCATTAATGGATACTTTTAATGGATAAAGAATATGTGTCCATTCATGACTATGAGGTGATAACGTAAATTTTCTATTTTTCGCTTATCGCAAGGATAGTACATCTATTATCAGCGTAACTTACCACGAAAGTATCGCCAGAGCAGATGAATGATAGGTATTTTCTCTAGTTAATAAACAGATCTCTTAGGGCTAGATTTACTAAGCTGCGGGTTTGAAAAAGTGGGGATGTTGCCTATAGCAACCAATCCCATTCTAGCTTTCATTTATTTAGTACCTTCTACAAAATGACAGCTAGAATCTGATTGGTTGCTATAGGCAACATACCCACTTTTTCAAACCCGCAGCTTAGTAAATCTAGCCCTTAGTGTTGTACATGCTAGCAAAAAACTATTTTTGCAGTGTTTTTTTTTTTATCTTTTAAGATCTCATCTATAAACCAACGCAGTCAGTCTGACCCACGTCATTAACTATATTTAGTACCTCCTCTTTCTCATAGACTTGGTCTCTGAGCTTCTTAAATTCTAGAAATTGACAAAAATGCTGTCCAGATACCCGGTCCATAATTTAACGTTGTAGCAGGGTTTTTTTTGGTTTAGTATAGAACTGTGTGTTTGACAATACAGAAGATTATCGGTGCTAAGCTTTTTTTATTTTCATGCTGATCAATTACCTGCAGTCCTGCAGAGCTGGTAACTGTCTGTCTCTGGCTTCCTAAGGCCATTCTGTCCGGTGTTAGTCATTATATCGATGATGAAAATGCCGACACCGGTATCCTCGACATGATGAGCCAAAAGCTGTAGTTACCGACACATCTCTGATAGTGACAGCGTGAAATAAAAGACGTCAAGCAATTCCGAGGAATAAAGATTCCGGCAGGCTTCAATTACGTCACTTTCAAGGACCACACTGTGATTGGTGCTGTTAAGGTGATAATTTAAGGAAGCGCCGACTGTACAATGTACTAGGCTTTCTAAACAACATTGTCCAGCCGGGATAGCTATGTCAGTGTTTTCATCATCGATATAAGGTACCCAACCCCAATTGGCCTGCTATGGCAGCTTGTGATTGAAAAAAACCCCTATATGCCTTATAGTCCAATCAAATTTGAATGTTGGTAAATGCGGTTAGAGAATGGTCACTATTGACTTGTGTGCGGCCATTTTCTGACCACATTAACAGGCCCTGGTCATGACAGAAGACATTCATCTGCTCAAACAGCCAACTCTTCCAATTTGGACTGGTACCGTGTGGCTCTGATCTTGGCGATTGGCCTGAGTGACAGGTCTGTATAGCATGCAGCCTGTTTAAGGAAATGCAGGGATCAGCCATCGAGGAAGATAATAGCCACTTTTACGTTAAGTTATATTTACTAACACCCATCTAATTGCACAATGAACCAGTCTGGCGCTTCAATTGTCTAAGCTTACCCACACAAGCAGAATTCTCATGTGGCATTATAAACAGAAGCCGAGCATACTGCCTTGAAAATACCACTAGCAAGGAATCTATTAATCCCTGTGCCGTGGCAAGTAGCCTGACTACATGGAGAGCAACAGTGGCACAGAAGGAACAGCAAAAAACTAATGGTGACACCATTATCTCTCGGTCAGTTGTGTGTGGCATATTTCATTGCTGTCAATTGATCCCTTGTTAACATTATTTATTCAGTCAGAGATCAGTTTCAGCCAAGAGTAATACGTGGATTAGGGATGCAAAAATATAGCATGCATTTACCTACACGTTTTGGCTGTGTTTTTTGCTTATATCATTTTATATCATAACTGGGAAAATCCTATAAAAATCAATAAACAAAATAAGTGTCAGAGAATTTCTTATTTTTCTTGTTTTTCTCATATGAACGGATTTGGCGCTTTTCGCTCATTACATGCTAAGCAATCACTAATACGCTCTAATTGGCACAGGTAAGCCGTGTTATCGGCAAAATCTCCTTCAATGTTTGTTTTAACACTAAGTTATCTTCCTCTGTTCCATGCGGCTGCCCTACTGTGACCTTTGTGATTGCTAGAAATTGTTCCATTATCTACCAGAAGCATGAAATTAAGGTGTATCCATCTACAGATATACATCATATTTATAGCCTTTGGAAATGTGCCATTAGCGCACATGATTATACCAACATAAGTACAGGCAGTAGAGAAAGGCAACTTTTACGTTTGCAATAAGATGTATAAGCATGCCCCTCTATAAAGGTTAGGAGGAAACATGAGAGTTCGTAGCCATCCAGGTGCATTTTTTTTAATAGTGTCCATTCAGGTTGTTGTTGTAGATTTCCCTTTTCCATAGATTCCTCTTATGTAAACATGAACTTCAGACAATTTTAAAATAATAAGATCTCCTCTTGCCATGTCTGAAGCATCCACAGCTTAAAGGGGAACTCTTCCCTGCTTCTGCTGTAACAACAGGGGAGGGCTGGCAAATTCTAGCTCAGGGGGCAAGACTCGGCTCAGCAGCCTATTTTAATGGGAAAAAAATGCCTGTGGCAAGGGCAAACGCAGGATTTGAGGAGGGGAGATTCCACGGCACACCACCAGTGGGCGTGACCAGTATGCTTGGGGGTGTGGTTATAATTTTAGACAGTGCTTGGTAGCTCTCCAACTCTTCCAATCTCCCTTTAAATGCACTACTGTAAGGAGCATACAGCTCCCCCTTCATGAGCAGAGCAGTGTGAGGTGGGACATACCAACTGTCCCTGTAGTCGGGACAAATTCCTGACTGAGTGTGTCAGTCCCCAAACTCAGGACTGTCCCACCAGAATCGGGACAGTTGACAGACTGTCCTGCTCTCTCCTAGCTGTTCTTCCTGCTTTCAATACTTGTTGCTGCTGCTCGTGTCCTAAGCTCAGTTGTGCTTGTCTGGATCTTGGAATGTTGGGTCCCTGTTTGGAAATAGAATAGGCACATGAGATATAGAAATACCAGCAATGAGTGAACACTGGAGGCCTCCCTGCCTCTATGCAGTCCGACATTAAATCAAAACAACTCATGTTTTATTATTAGTGCCCCTTTCTTGTAACCAGCCCGACTGTAAAATAATTTTATTCACCTTTAATAAAAAGATCTATTTCCCCCAAACAACCCCAACATTAAATTAATAGTAATCACATTTATTAAATAAACCTATTTCCTACCATACATTAAATAACTTGCATTCACTTTTAAGAAATTGCAATCCTTTTTCCAAAACTCTGCCACACATTTAATTTATAGCGCCCAAACCACCCCAACATTAAATTAATCATCTCATCCTACATTAATAAGTCTGCACCAACCCCACTATTAAATTGCCGCATCATCACCCCACAAACAAAATAACACCCATTAATTAGCCACTGCCTACCCCACACATTACATTTCCACAAGCCCCTTGTGCCATCACACACACACTACATTGCCACAAGCCCCTTGTGCCATCACACACACACTACATTGCCAGAAGCCCCTTGTGCCATCACACACACACTACATTGCCACAAGCCCCCTGTGCCATCACACATACACTACATTGCCACAAGCCCCTTGTGCCATCACACACACACTATATTGCCACAAGCCCCCTGTGCCATCACACACACACTATATTGCCACAAGACCCTTGTGCCATCTCACACACACTATATTGCCACAAGCCCCGTGCCATCACACACACACTACATTGCCACAAGCCCCTTGTGCCATCACACACACACTACATTGCCACAAGCCCCCTGTGCCATCACATGCACTACATTGCTACAAGCCCCCTGTGCCATCACACACAAACTATATTGCCACAAGCCCCCTGTGCCATCACACACACACTATATTGCCACAAGCCCCCTGTGCCATCACACACACTACATTGCCACAAGCCCCCTGTGCCATCACACACACACTATATTGCCACAAGCCCCCTGTGCCATCACACACATTACACTGCCACAAGTCAACACACAGACACACAACACTGACATCAGCCTCCCCCCTTGCTGCCCTCACACACAACACTGACATCAACACCCCTCACTTACCTTTAGGTGCTCTTCTGCATCCCCCCTCGCTGCTCAGACAGGAAGTGAAGTGAGCACTTCCTGTCTGAGGCCAGTCAGCAACAGGCAGCCTCACGTTTGGCTGCCTGTTGCTGCCACTGACCACCAATGACTTGCATGCTCGCCCCCTGTTCCTCCACCCACGCCGGGTGGGGAGAACGAAAAAGAAAAAAAACGTCAGGCACACCAGGCAGGTCAGGGGTTTCCAGAGACTAGGAACCCCCTATGCGTGCGCGCCTGGGTGGCCCAGTGAACAAGCCCAAGGTAGCCCACTATGGGACCGGCCTGGGGAGCAGATGCCCCCCAGCCCAACCTGCCCCTGTGTAACAGTCATACATCTAGATCTGCACACTCTGGAGAATAAACTGCTCAGTGCAAATGAATGGATATAGCTGGGTCCTCTGATTGCCCTTTTAAATACAGACATCTGACTGTCGCTTCCTTATCTGACGTGAAACTTAGCTGCCAGCCTGCAGGATGTTTGCAATGTACAGCTGTCTACATGACACTGTTATCGGTAAAGTCCTATGTGTGTTTTATTACATGTGTACATTTTCTTTATGTCGCTGTGATAGCCTTTGAATTTTTTTTTGTCTGTTAAGTCAGTGTCAGTATAATAAGTATCGCAATTACCATTACCACCGCCGAGCACCTATGGTGGATATACCACTGAGAGTGCAACAGTAAAACTGCATTTTATGTACAGTAGAGATTCATAACATACTGATAAATGTATTTAATTTTTTTGAATTTTTTATTGTTTTTTAGTTTAATGACTGACTATATTATAATATATGATAATATTTTTTAATCTGTGTGTTCACAGGGGCCAATCTGGCGATGGAGTGTGGAAGCAGGCCGGAGGTATGAGGAGCCAATTGCAGCACGGGCTTGTGGTCTGGTACGAATGCTGTGGTTCAACCCCGGAGGTATGTTGGTACAACAGGGAGCGAAGGCCATGGTATGGTACGAGTGCTGTGGTTCAGCTTCGGAAGTATGTTGAGTCAACAAGGAGAGACAGCCAAAGGTAAGGTACAGGTGTTGTGGTTCAACCCCGGAGATATTAATGGGCCAACAATAAAATCAAACAGTGGCATGGTACAGGCTGTGGTCCAGCTTTGGATGTACTGGGCCCCACGTGTTCGAGGGCCTTGGCATGGTACGGGCTGTGGTCCAGCTTTGGATGTACTGGGCCCCACGTGTTCGAGGGCCTTGGCATGGTACGGGCTGTGGTCCAGCTTTGGATGTACTGGGCCCCAGTGTTCGTGGGCCTTGGCATGGTACGGGCTGTGGTTCAGCTTTGGATGTACTGGGCCCCACGTGTTCGAGGGCCTTGGCATGGTACGGGCTGTGGTCCAGCTTTGGATGTACTGGGCCCCACGTGTTTGAGGGTCTTGGCATGGTACAGGCTGTGGTCCAGCTTTGGATGTACTGGGCCCCAGTGTTCGTGGGCCTTGGCATGGTACGGGCTGTGGTTCAGCTCTGGATGTACTTGGTGCCACATGTTGTGGTTCAACCCCGGAGGTAACACAGAGATGCTTGGTTAGAGTGAGAACGGCGTGGTTTGCCATTCAGAGGCTGGTGCAACCTTTAACAGGGCAGGTGAACACTGTGCAGGATAAATAAAGGGGTAAAGCACACATTTATGGTAGTCAGGCTTTTGAAACTCGTGCCCTTCAAAAAGGCGGCTTAGGTTCGGTGCAAGTACAGCTCATCTGGGCTGACTGGCGGTGCATTACGATTAGCCCAGAGGGGTGCGGGTTCCGGGATGTCTGGGGACGGCTGTCCCCCCTTTAAGTTTAAGAAACAGTGTGCGCTTATGGATAGACAAGGTCCAGTACAGTGTTCTCCCACCACCCTTTTAATTACTGTTTGATTTAAATAAATAAGAGTTAGTTTGCCAACAGGTTGGTGTGGGGTCTTTATTATATATTACTTAAAAGTTAAGGTTAAGACTAATGTTTATTCATTATGTCATCAACCGTAAGCATTTTATGTCTGGAGATCCTCTACTTGTTGCTTTTTCCGTCCATTTAAAAAAAAAATAATCATAAATTGCGTTCACTTTGTACTTCTTAATGAATTGAGCCCATTATGTATACCTATAAAAGTTAGAAGTTGTAGAATAAACGTAACAATACATTTGTGAGATCTCGCGAACTGTATAAAAATAACAAGGAAATAAAAAACCATGGCTATGTAGATTCCCCCCCCCCCCTTACTTTTGCTATTGCCATTTTCATCTGCACGCTCATCTTGCATTTAATTAGCATATCTGCCACTGAATTGGGACCAAACCTCATTTACATCTGTACCTCTTTTGTATGTAGAATGTTGGCGCAAAACTACATATCCCATGGTGCCTAGCAACAAAACTTGCTGACATCTTTATAATATTGAGCATCATGGGAAATGTAGTTCAGCAACAGCGGTAAAGGTTGCGTTTCCCAGGGTTAAACTGCCATTTAAAAAGATGTACGACTGTTATTTTATTCCTAACATAAGTAAAAAGAGGCTGTATGAAGGTGCCAGGATTTTTTTTTACGCTGATCCTTTTGCTTTTATGAAGTTCCTTTGCTGTCATCTTTGATTAAGATTGTGCTTTGTCCCCATTTGATCTTTTTTAAACACCTGGGCTGTGCATGTGCCAAGCCTGCTGGCTGGATAATACTGTATGCATCTCAGGCACACATGCTAATAACCCCACGACTTCTGATGGATTTGTGGACATCTGAGCCTGCTTTTATACCCGTGGACCGCTATTTTATAGGAAACATATCATTGCCTTTTACAGCTGGGGATAAATCTACTAATAGCACTGTAGTTTTACGTTTTGTTTTTCATGGGAAGGATGAACGGAACGTCGGGAAAAGAAGAAAAGAATGAAATGGCAATTTTATTTTTTTCCCCTTACTTAACAAGGTTTAATGATGTGGCTTTCAGGAATAACCAGATCACTGGCTCGGGAATCAAGCAGCAGTCGTTTTAGTTAATAGCCAATCTTAACTCTTTCCCCAATGGTGCGAAGTGAAATCTGCTCAAAGTGCATCGAGAAAGAATTGAGGGGACTCAATATAGCAGAAAAATTGTTGTGTTATGAGCCCCTTTTTATTTTATTTTTGGTATTTTCAAGCCATGGGTCATCAAAACTTTTGGGCATGCAAATATATACTGTGGAGCGTATTCATTCTTCGTGGGAAAAGCTTTTGCAATTATTTTATCAATATTCCAAAAATAGGCCACTGTGTCTCCCCCTTGTGTCTAAAACGTGTCGGACAACTGCTGGATTGCACAGAGTTAATGTGCAGCTGCGCGCACACACTTGTTCATAAACAGTATTGCTATATTAAATAAGGAGTAATTAGAGCATACTTACCTACTGTCCTGTAATGTCTGGGAGACTACCAAATTCCGGGAGTCCTCCTGGGAATTCAGCCATCTTCCCGGATTCTGCTACTATTTCTTGTGGAGTGGGCGTGGCTTTATTTACGTGATTTGTGTAATCATCATCATCATCTGTTTATATATCGCCACTAATTCTGCAGCGCTGTACAGAGAACTCACTTACATCAGTCCCTGCCCCATTGGAGCTTACAGTCTAAATTCCCAAACATGCACACACACAAACTGAGAGATACTAGGGTCAATTTGATAGCAGCCAATTTAATTACTAGTATGTTTTTGGAGTGTGGGAGGAAACCGGAGCACCCGGAGGAAACCCACGCCAACATGGGGAGAACATACAAGCTCCTCACAGATAAGGCCATGGTTAGGAATTGAACTCATGACCCCAGTGCTGTGAGGCAGAAGTGCTAACCACTGAGCCACTGTGCTGCCTCTGCTGAAGGAGGACATAATTTGTGTCATCGGGCATTTGAACAGGGAGGGGTGGGCTGGGGGGCATCCACCCCCCTGCCCAGTCTCATCATGGGCTACCTTGGGCTGGGTCACTGGGCCACCTGCATTTTTTTATTCTTTAAAATGTTCCTAATAGGCTGCTGAGTCGAGTCCTGCCCCCCCCCAGCGCATTGGTGGGTAAGTTCTAATGAAGCGAGTGGTGTCATCATGCCCCCTCATTTGCCTCTTGGATCTTTCCTCCGGGTTCTACTGGAGGGTGCTTCCAAAATGTAGGCAAATATGAAGTAGAAGCAGAGAGAGTGGGGTAGTGAAGGAGACACAGAGTGGAATGATAAAATGTGAGTGGTAAAAAGGGAGGGAGTTATTAAAGTACCTGCACAGGTCTGTTTTGTAAAAACTGCTCCCTACTTTTGATAGAGATCAATAGCAGAATAGAGCCATACATTACCAGTGATATGCCACCATCTACAATACTGAACAATCCCTACTTGTTTCTAAGTTATTGTCTTCCAGAGCAGGAAAATCCGATCTCTCTGTTCACATCAAAATCTAAAGGAGGGTCCTGCACACTAGTACTCAAGAAACGCGTGGTGCTGCCTTCCAGAAAGTGGGTGTGATTTCAACCAATTGTAGGCCGTACTTTTAATGGATCATCGCTAGGTCTTAATTTTTTCAAAAGTTGGATATTTTTGGTAATATGTAAATACTCAGCTTTAAATGCACACATTTTTTTGGAGTGGGAATCGCCTTTCCTTTTAAGACCTGCTGTTGAACAATGTACAATACAAAATCTGCTATCTGCGTACCAGTCTTCTTTGCATGTATTTCTTAGTGTCATAGCGGACACATGAACATTTCAGTGCTAATCCTATCCGATCACAATGTGAACACAAAGTCATTTAACCAACCTCTTTATAAGAAAAGTACCAGTGGAAATAAAAAATAATTGTGCACATTGCTCACCCCCCTCACACATGTTCCAATCAAATTGAAGATGTGTACGGGAGGTGTGTCATTTTAAGATGTACACTTAACTAATTGAAGTAACTATTAACTATCTGAGTTCCGTCACTCGCCTGTTTCCCAGAACCCTGAAAGAGGTGTGCATGGATATCGTATTTTTTAAAGAACAAAGTTCACCTGGGATTTGTTTTTAAACATTGCTAAACAAGCATGGTAACCACCAAAATCTTCTGTGGTCTATCTTAATGCCCCTTCTACTTTCATATCCTCTTCCCAGAGTCCTCCAATATACAAGAACCATAATGCATAACTCCATAAAGGGTAACCATGGTAACACAGAAGTCAGTTCATTCCTTATGCCACGATTAGAATGGTTCTGTGGACATACTCTCTGTGGGTTGGTGCAATTGTAAATATTCTGCAAGCTGCTGACAATCAGCTCAAACTCACAAACTTATTTTAAATATGGGTTTTTAAAAAAAATCTATTTTAGAATATTTAATGAGAATGTTGTACCTCATACTGTAAACTAAAAGGGTATTAGAAGACACAAAGCTGTGGTGTGATCATATAATAGCACAAGTGCAAGCAATTGATGCAGATTATGCATTTAATGGGCAATGCATTTGACCACACCCAAGGGAAATGGGGGGGGGGGGGGGGCTGAGTGTCACAATCTGCCTCAGACTGCTGTTTAGTATCTTCTCTCTAGAGGCTGCACTAGCTTCATCTAATCTTGCCTGCAAGGGGTTAAATTTTCATCATTACTCCTGGAGCCTAATCACCTGAGTCTGGCCTTTAAGAGACTGCCTTTCCCAGCAATCTGAGCCAGTTCATCAATTGTTGTTGCTGCTGTTGGTTTCACTGTTCATTCTTGTGACCTGATCCTGACCTGTTTCCTGGTATTGACTCCTGCTAGTCCCTCCGTTTTTGTACCTCCTTTTGTGACCCAGACATCATAATGTATTACAAGGTTTGCCAGCTAACCTAAGTGGCAGACTGGAGCACTATCAAAAGCCGGGCTGCAAATAGACACATACCTTTTCAACTTCTCATTGAAACCTTTGGAGGGAATGCCTTGGTTGCCATCTCTTCTGATGATCCTGGCGATTTCCTAAAATCGTCTCCTTTCAGCCACTTTCAAAGCTATCACTGAAATATTTAGTAATGGGAAACTGTCCTTGCATCTTTCCCAACTTGTTTCCTCTTACAAATAACCTGAATCTCCCCGCTTGGCAAAGCCACCGCCTTTCTCTACCAAGGTCTCTCCAATGACCTACCGATGAGCTCATCACTTCTATGCAGATGGATCTCTCGTACCACTTTCGACCCAAAATGATGAATGAAAAGATAACTGTCATGAAAGCCGGATTATGGGAATGGTCCTGATTGCTGCTAGAGTGACAGCTTACCCCCAGAGAAGTGCGGAGTCTAACAGTAGAGAGGTGTTCACCAGCGATTCCCGCAAGGGAATATGGCCTTGGCAGCTCTCCACCACAGGTCGGCAGAGCAGCGAATGCGCAGAACCACCGTGTAGTTGTTAGCCAGAACAATAGTAGAGATGAAGAGATGCACGGCAGAGCGCTGGAGCACTGAGGTCCATACAGGTGTATAACTCTGGAACAAAACTGATGAGGAGCAATGCTCTGCGGTGAATCTACCGGTCTTGATTGTGAGGGAAGCTGAACCAATAGGGCAGTGAAGCGATGAGCTGCAGAGAGCAATAGCACTGAGTTCTATACAGGTGTTATAACGCTGGAACAGGACCAATGATGAGCGATGCTCTGCAGTGAAGCCACAGGTCTTGACTGTGAGATAAGCTGAGCCAATATGGTGGTGAAGCGATGAGCTGCAGAGAGCAATAGCACTGAGATCCACACAGGTGTTATAATGCTGGAACAAGATTAATGATGAGCGATGCTCTGCAGTGATAATGCTGGGAAGCAATGAGCTGCACAGGTAACTGCTGAGAAGCGATGATCTGCACAGGTGCTACTGGGAATCAGTAAGCAGCACTGGTAATAGCTGAGTAGGGATGAGCTGCACAGGTAAAAGCTGAGTAGTGATGAGCTGCACAGTTAGTTGCTGAGAAGCAGTAAGCTGCACAGGTATTCTGAGCTGCACAGGTAATGCTGAGGAGTTATGAGCTGCACAGGTAAAAGCTGAGAAGCAGTAAGCTGCACAGGTACTCTGAGCTGCACAGATAATGCTGAGGAGTGTTGAGCTGCACAGGTGTAGCTGAGTAATGATGAGCTGCACAGGTAGTTGCTAGGAAGTAGTAAGCAGCACAGGTATTGCTGAGTAATGATGAGCTTCACATGTGTTGTTGAGTAATGATGAGCTTCACAGGTGTTGCTGAGTAGAGATGAGCTGCACAGGTGCTGCTGAGTGGTGATGAGCTGCACAGGTGTTGCTGAGGGGTGATGAGCTGCACAGGTGTTGCTGAGGGGTGATGAGCTGCACAGGTAGTTTCTAGGAAGTAGTAAGCAGCACAGGTATTTCTGAGTAGAGATGAGCTGCACAGGTGTTGCTGAGTAATGATGAGCTTCACAGGTGTTGCTGAGTAGTGATGAGCTGCACAGGTGTTGCTGAGGAGTGATGAGCTGCACAGGTGTTGCTGAGTAATGATGAGCTGCACAGGTGGAGCTGCAGAGGTGTTGCTGAGTAATGATGAGCTTCACAGGTACAGCTGAGTAATGATGAGCTGCACAGGTAGTTGCTAGGAAGTAGTAAGCAGCACAGGTATTCTGAGGTGCACAAACTGCAACATCCATGATGTCAGGAACAACAGGAGTCAGAGGAAATGCCATCAGGTAGAGAGACCTGATGATCTGACACCCATTAAAGGGAGGAGGGCTCTTATAAAGGGAACTGGCTGCAGATGATCCAATCACTGTGGAGCAGAGGTTTTGAAGGTTCCCAGGGAAACGCATGCGTAGACCACTAGGCAAGATGGCGTCAGATGATAGAGGAACGCCAGGCTGAACAGCAGATAGCGGTAACCAAGGGAAACCAAAGCACACAGTGAACCACATGGGGCGAAACTGGTGAGATGCGTGATAATAACTGTATTAATTCTTGGACTCTCTTTCAGATTCAACTCTTTCCCCTATCCTTTATCTTTTCTCCTAAAGATTTCCATCCCCAACCCCTGGCCTTTCCAAAAAGGTGGCCCAAGCACCACCTTATATCACGATATATGGGAAACTGTGGGGGGAGAGGGCGGACATGAGACGTTCGTTTGTGGCAAAGTGAAAACATGATCTAGGAATTACCTTTATGATCGAACATTGGGCGAAGATCTCTGTCTTCATCCGTAAGACATCACTAAGCAATAAATTCAAGAGATCTGTTAATGTGGTATCAGACTACTGCTGTTTTGATAGAAATATTTCCCAGTTTATTGTATAGGTGCTGGAGGAGTTAAGCTGGGTACACACTACAGAAATTTCAACCAACTTTTTATGCCGAGCGATTTTACATGCGATCGATGGTCCGATCGCTCGGTCCATGGACTGCATACACACTAGCCTTGTTTAGGACGATAAAGGGAAGAGTGGACGTCCCTTTAGCGACTTTTTACAGCCATGTTGTCGTGAGCAATTACTGTAATTTCGTACTCACTGTTGTGCATCGGTCGGAAGTTTATACACACTACACAACGGAAACGAGATTGGAACGAAAATATTTAACGGTACGACCAACTAAATGAGGCGACAATTGTCCATTTGGGCAGACTTTCGACCATCGTGTCACTGCACACACTGACCCGACTTTTGAACGAGCGGTCCTATGTCGGCTGATTGAGCCGATTTTTGGACGAAAACCATGTAGTGTGTACCCAGCTTTACAAAGGCCATCATAAACTCTTACTGGAAGGTTATCCATGAATTGGCTCTACTGTACCTGAAGAGCCTGCATTCGTCCTGATTGATCAATGTTAATTTGATTAGCATATACAAGAGGTCAAGATGTGTGAGTGGTTGTATCATGGGTGTTGGCTTTGTGAATCAGAGACATGGTTGCCCCAATTCTTTTCTTGAAATATTGGGTAGATAGACTAGATACCTTTTGTAAAACATGTTATACATTTTTTTTTTAAAAAAAATATTGAACTTATATTATATAAGATTCTGTTTCGCATCTTTCCAGAAGAAAAAAATGATTTGGTAACTATTGGGCCACCTGATCCTTTAACATATTCCTCTGATTTCCTATCTGCGTTTATATTAAAATATAAAAATATCCTGTGCATTGTGAGATCCTGAGACATTGCTATCTCTTTTGAAAATGCTTAGTAATATTTTTCTGTATTTCAATATCTCATAGAGAATACACGTTTTATAGAAATACGTCTACTTATCTCTCCCTTATTTTGTGCAGACAAGCACATCAAGATAAGGAAGCTGTCAGAAATAATTTGTTGCTTCGTTCAAACGGAGAGTACTAATCACGGATGGCGCAGAGTCCTGATGTAAAACATATTTCTTAACACTCTTCCATTAGTGCTGTTTATGCCAAAATATCACTGTCCAAAATATGTCGGCTTACTTCTCTGTGCTCTCCAAATAAATGTCTCATTGCATTAGGAGTGCACTTGTCTTCTATGTGCCAGTTATGCACTGTTAATATATTACCAGGTAGATGCTCTCCTCTAATGCAGCGTAACAGCGAAAGCAAAATGCCAAGCAAATCAAAGTGCTTGAAATATGTCTAATTTCATAGTTCCTCAGTTAGTAAATTCTGTTTATAAGAAGATCATCATCATCAGCATCACCACCAGAGGGCGCTGATGTTGGATACCCAGGAAGAGGTCTCTGTCCATGTGCTATTATGTGAGTGCTTATCATAATTCTGTGGAATAATGACCCCAATAAGAACATTAATTACATGTTACGGAGGAGCCTATTTTATAATTTACAGGGTTTTCCCCCCGTTAATTATCATCTGTCATCGTAATGATGACAAATGACTTTTCAGATTAATTTATTAAAAAATCATCCCGGGATAGCGCATGTGATAGAAGGCTGTCCCGCTGATGACTTTACTTACCTTTAAACTGCAATAGTCGCTCTCTCCTCTCTGGCTACTATCACAAAGTGGCTTTGCGCATGCGTAATCTAAGGTCACGCATAGGCAAAGCCACTTTGTGATAATAACCGGAGGGGGGAGCAGAAAGGCTGCGATGAGGGATTCGAAAAAGCCCTCTACCGCAATGCTCTCCATATAGCGTACAAGTTAGCCAACAGGCTCAAGCTCCGAACAGCTAGGCTTTTTGGAACTTGTTAAAAAGCCCCAGACCGCAGTCTGCATTGAAAATTATGGGGACTGTGGTTTAATGCGAAACTTAGCTTAATGCAGGAGATATGTATGATATGTGTTAGGCTTTTGTTAGATAGAAGGGATACATAATATTGCCTAAACCATGCGGAAAACCCGCATAGTTTATGGCTTAATCAATAGGCCCCATAAACTATGATACAATTGGTGTCATGTTCAGCAGGTAGCAGCGATGGTGATATGATGGCCGATTCCACTGCTTAATATAATTTTAAGTGCTTCACACTTGGAGTAGATGCCTATAGCAGAAGGTTCATGGCCCTTCTGTTATTCCATCACGATCCCATTGCAAGTTGAATGCGTTAGCATACGTTAGCGCTCTAGATGTTTGGTTATCTTGAAAACAGTTTAGGTTAACATTTAGGGAAGAATATAATTAGCAGCTGTGACCGAACAGAGAAGAAAATCGACCAGTGGGATAGAAATAGGTAACTAAACTCCCCAGGTAAAGGTGAAGACCCCTCCTCGAGCTGATAAGCATTTATTTACCCCCTTAACTCATTGAAATTACCTCAGCTGATGAATGGGTATTAGAGCTAATATGACTATACTGCCCTCTGCATTCAATGTCTTAGACCAGTGTTGGCTAACCTTTGACACTCCAGGTGTTGTGAAACTACGAGTCTCAGCATACCCTTCCAGCAACAAGCTGCTATATATTGGCAAAGCATGCTGGGACTTGTAGTTTCACAGGTTAGCCAACAGTGACTTAGGATCAGGGAATGACGGATGGAAGTGACGGGTGACAGGAGAATGCTGGGGATTGGGATGCGAGAATCTCAGCTCAGGCAGAAGTTCTAGGGGAGACACCCTCATTTTCTACTCAGGCCTTACCTGATATGGGAGCCAAAATTTCAACATCCCTGAGTGATAGCTATGATTAATCCAGGATATCTAGATAACATGGGCTTTACTGTCCCTCAGGGCCAGAGGTTGGACATCTCCTCATCCCCCTCAGTATCTTTATATTGAGAAGAAACACATTTCATGGAAATGACCAACTCCATGGGGTAAAAATATCAAGCTGGCGGTTTGAAAAAGTGGAGATTTTGCCTATAGCAACCAATCAGATTCTTGTTATCATTTATTTAGTACACTCTACAAAATGACAGCTAGAATCTGATTGGTTGCCATAGGCAACATCTCAATTTTTTTAAACCCGCAGCTTGATACATTTACCCCCAGGAGTCCTTTTCTTAACTAGGAAATATACATTTGTGAATATTAATCTCATTTAATTTTCTATATCATACCTAAATAAAAACTGCAGTGTAAAATGAATAGCCAAGAGCTATAGCAGAGAGCACTGCAGAGTTCTGACCTACTCGAGGGAAACAAATACATACAGCTTCCTGATGGTATAAATGTATGGCTGAAAAGCACAGCCTGGAAGATAAAGTAGTGCATTCAGTAAAAGTCGCAAGAGGGTGTGTGGAAGCCAATAAAGTAAATTCAATTGGAATTACAAATCCCCTTTATCTCATAAACTCCACCTGTGTGCACATATCTGCTTGTAATATAATATGTATAACCTACTTACTTACGTGCCACCTGGTAGCTATATATGTATAACTGAGCAGAATGGTATACTTAGTAATGAGCACCTGGTATCCCATTTAAACCAATAAATACCGCCATCTCTAAGTGGAAATAAAAATCAAGGACTTCTGCAAGGTCAATAACCTCAGCGCAGTGAACACCTTCCGTTTGCTTGATCCCTTCTATGCTCATTAAATAATATTACACATAAAAATAAGATCTTGGCTTAGCAATTTACAAGCACGGATCTTTGCAAAATTACGTCTATGTAGAAATAAATGTTTCACAATTTTCCTAATTCATCATCAAATAATCGGTACGTTGCAATAGATGTCAATGTGTTAGGAGCCAAGCACAAGTGACATCCCAGCAGCCTTTAGCATGCACCCTATATGGTTTTTTGCTTTGCTAATGGCACTTGGTGACATATGTTAGTAGAACTGTCTGTCATTGGCAGATGAGTAGCACCTATGGGTCTGGTTCCCTATCAGGTCTTCAGATACTTCTCCCCAGGCTTAACTGCAACTACAACAGAGCATCCGGGAGAAACGACAAACTTGGGTGTGATAGGCGTACATTAACATCCGCACCCTTGATAATGATACAAGAAAACATTTGCAGCTTGTTATATGCTTAGTGCTATTTAATTGCCTGATAATAGGATTGTATAACAATACAGGCCCTTGGAACATTGGAGAAGAAATCCCAATGGGGCAGTTGCCTGGCTCCAAATGTTCCACTTGCAGGCGGCTGGTTTGTTCTAAGAGGTCATTTAGAACAGCTGGCTGATAGTTTCAGAACAGAGGAGATGTCCCTTGTCTCCATAAATACATAACACACGGGATACCTTAAATTATTAGAGGCTTCAGCTAAGCATCAATTATTTCAACTAGTAATCTCATTACAGGCAACCTCAGTGAACGGAGGGTTTTATTTATTTAATTTTAAGTGCATTTGTTCCATTACTGTTAAAATCAGTGATTAAAGTAGGGGTGTGTACGGTGGTGTGCCATACCGCCCCTTCCCCTACTGCCGTCAGTGTTCCCGACACTGAGAGGGGATTTGCAGGAGGTGCAGCAGAGGCTAGGCTCAGCCCGGCAGTCACTCACATGCTAATCACCTGAGCTGAGCAGTTACTCTCCAATCCTACCTCTCTCTAGACTCTCTTCACCCTCTCTCAGCAGTTTTCTACATTATCGCACTCGTTTAAGCTCCTGTTAGTTTCATTGGATAAGAATGATTTTCCATCGCTGCTTTATGTGCAAGGTGAAGCCTGGATCTGGACTTTCAGTTCCACTCAGGGACGCCAAGAGAAACTGGCGCCCCTGTACAGAATCTTCTTGGGCCCCAGACATAGCCTCCAAAAGGGGGATCGGGGGGCAGACCAGGTTTGTGACTCCTCCCACCACACAGGCAAGTCAGGCAAAACCTACAGCGATAACGGGCGATAGCTATCACTGGCAGGTAATGTTTGATAAATAGGGGAACCGCTATCTCTGGGAAAAACAGTCGTTTTCAACGGAGAAAGGGCTTTTCTTCCTATCATAAATAAGCCTCTTAGAGTTGGACGTGCATCAATTTTATTTTATGTAAGATTCGCATTTCTGTACTGCACATGAACTTCAAAAATGTGTATACATACATCCGTATATAGACTTAACATGTCATCGACTTGCACCTCCTTACACGTGAAGAGATAGGACAGGGTGGGCGGGGCAGAATATAGTAAGGGTGCGGTCATGTAATTGCGATACAATTGGACGTAGACGCATCAGCAGACATGCCGTTTAGGAGGCGTATGTCTTGCAGGTGCTGGAGATCTGGTACAACCAGGGCCGCCGAGAGGGGGGGGGAGCGGGTACATTTTACCCGGGCCCGGCCATGCCAGGGGGCCCGGGCCGGGCCCTCGCTGAAATTTTTTTTTTTATTTTATTTTGTAAAAAATTTTTTGTATCTTGCGGTTTTTAAAAATATATATATATATTTTTTTTTTCCCGGGGGGTGGTCCGTTGGTGGGGGAGCTATAAGAAATAAAAAAAAAAAATAATAAAAAAATCAATACTCACGTGACCGCGGCGCCGCGTCCCTCCTTTCCTGTCTTCTCCATTCACACTGACTGTCGGGCATGACGTCATCAAGTCACGCCCGACAGTCAGTCAGTGAGGAGCGCCGCAGCCAGACAAGACCAAGGCAGAAGAAAGAGGAGAAGACAGAAGAGAAGAAAAGAAAGAAGCTTACAAGAGGTAAGGAAAGAAACTGAGAGGCAAGGGGGAAAACAGAGGGACAGTACTATAAAAAAGGGGCAGAGAGGCACAGAGGTATACAAGGACAGAGAGGCACAGAGGAAAACAGAGGCAAAGAGGCACAGAGGAAAACAGGGGCAGAGAGGCACAGAGGAATACAGTGGCAGAGAGGCACAGAGGAATACAGGGGCAGAGAGGCACAGAGGAATACAGGGGCAGAGAGGCACAGAGGAAAACAGGGGCAGAGAGGCACAGAGGAAAACAGGGGCAGAGAGGCACAGAGGAAAACAGGGGCAGAGAGGCACAGAGGAATACAGGGGCAGAGAGGCACAGAGGAATACAGGGGCAGAGAGGCACAGAGGAATACAGGGGCAGAGAGGCAAAGAGGAATACAGGGGCAGAGAGGCAAAGAGGAATACAGGGGCAGAGAGGCACAGAGGAATACAGGGGCAGAGAGGCACAGAGGAAAACAGGGCAGAGAGGCACAGAGGAAAACAGGGGCAGAGAGGCACAGAGGAAAACAGGGGCAGAGGGGCACAGAGGAAAACTGCAGAGGGGCACAGAGGAAAACAGGGGCAGAGAGGCACAGAGGAAAAAAAGGTGCAATGAGGCACAGAGTTAAAAAAAAGGGGAGAGAGGCACAGAGTGAATAAAAAGGGGGGAAAGCAGCATGGAGGTCGCAGTGTAGTTGTGATGGGGCTTGTTGCAATGTAGTGTGTGTGCGGTAGGTGGCGGCTAATTAATGGGCGCTATTTTGTTTGTAGGGTGATGGTGAGGCAATTTAATAGTAGGGACTATTAATTTAAGATGGGGTGGTTTGGGGGCTATTGAATCTTGGGGTGAGTTTAGGGAGAATGAGGTCTATTTATTAAATGTGACTATGAGTTATTTAATGGCAGTGATGGTTGCGGGAAATAGGTATTGCTGGGGCTGTTTGCAGGAAGTGAAATAGGTTTATTTATTAAATGTGAATACTATTATTTTAATGTTGGGGCTGGAGGAAGGCCTAATTATTAATCGTGAGTGCTATTGATTTAAGGCCGGGGCTGGCTGTAATTTTCTAAATGTAGCCATTTTTTTTTCAAAATAGGTCCTTCAACATTCCTGGATCCGGACAAGCCGCAACTAAAGAAACCAGCAGCCACAGGTGGAGAAAGTGAGAAGAACAGGTAGGAGAGAGCAGCACAGTGTGTGAAATGTTGTGATTCTAGTAAGGACAATACCAATTTTTGGTGAATGTTGTGCCCAATGTAAGGTGTAGGCCAAGACTGAACTGTTTGTGTACACACTGCATTGTTTGTATACTACACTGTGGTGGTAGATGTCCTGAAAGTCAGGAGTGCTTGAACATATGTGACGCTCTGGCGAATTGAGAGCCTAGTGGTTTTTATGTTAGCCACGCCCCAATGGCACGTTTGCCACGCCCCCAAATGCATGACCACACCTCCCAAAATTTTTGCACCGCCATTTGGCTAGCCACGCCCCTGAATGTATGACCATACACCTAAATTTTTTTGCGCTGCCGTAAGGCGGCGCAAAAAAATTTTGGGTCTTACTTGAATATGAGGGGGGCCCCATGAATTTGTTGTACCCGGGCCCTGAATTCTTCTTGGCAGCCCTGGGTACAACGACATATACCATCATGATGATGACTATCAGCAAAACCAGCTTCTGATTGGCTGTTTGTATTTTCCTCTCACTGTATTAGCGTCCCGGCTATATTATATGACGTCGCAGCCGTCTATTCACATTACTTAACTGACATTTAGATTTGGACAACTGCAGGAAAGGCAATTCACATTTGATATTTGTATTTAATTTGTGTATTTGAGTTTTTGTTATATTTGAATTTGGCATTTATTGATAACTGTCAAGACACTATTCTCTCGTTTGTATAACACTTCGTAATATTATTATATTGTGTATAAAGTACAAACAGGGTAATGCGACATTTGCATTTACTGCTAACACTGTCAAGCTGCACCTGTACTCTATATCTATACTATTATATGGTATAAGTCTACACACTTGTTACGCCTAATCTACGCCTGGCGCAAAAGTTACTGTATTCCTGCTGGCCACATCGTCAGATGTTTCCCACTCAACATATGCTTGTGAATACCTTTTTTTGTGCATCTTTTCCTACGTACACCTGGAGCTCAACTTTCTTTACCTCTACACGAGCCCCCTCTGTGTATTAACCTTCTGCTGGGAGAATTCGAGGCATATATAATATTTTGCTGTAAGTAATGGAACTACATGAACTTTGAAGTGAATAAATAAAAAACAATGTCACTGAGGCGATAAGTATTCATTAATTGTGGTGAAGAATATGATACCAATTTAAAACAGTTTTGTTTTCTTTCAAAGACCGTATGGGAAAACAATATGTTAAGGTTCTATAGAGAGAAACACCTTAATTAGCCGGCATATGCTCAAGCATAAACATGACAAGTTCTGTCAGCTGAAAGAATCTTCTGGATTACAGCACATGGGAGGCATCAATGAATCACAGCCAGAGATTGTTTTCCCACTAGGTGCATCTAAGAACCTGACTTTTTAGTGAACTATGCAGGGTCGTCAACAAGGGCTTGGATGGGTGTGTCCCACCTTTGTGGTGGGCTGCGGGTACCGCAGCACAATGTGCTATCGAAACAAAGCAAATTATTAAGCCTGCAAAGGAGTCAACATACTTAGTTATCAAGTCTTATTAGTTACCATACCCAAACCCCAATTAGGCGGGACAGTCCTGATTGGAGGCCCCTGTCTTGACATCCAGATCGGGACAACTTTGTCCTGATTGGTGGCAAGGTTGGGGGAGATTCTGTCTACTGCTGCTCTGCATTGGGCGTATCCACCCCTCCCCGCCCGCCCCACTGCCAGATGTGCAAATGTTGGGATGTATGAATTACAAAGGTCCAAATGTGACCTATTAAATCTATTTATAATATTAGCGTCATGCCTGGGGAGCACAGAAAGGGCTTTATCTTATTTTTCAAAACATATTGGGCCTGATTCATTAAGGAAAGTAAGGCAAAAAAAGAAGCAGATTTGCTCCTGGACAAACCATGTTACAATGCAAGGGGTGCAAATTAGTTTTTTTTATTTTGCACGTAAGTTAAATACTGTTTGTTTTTTTCAAGTAACACACAAATACTTGATAGCTTTTTTTTTACACTGAATTTTAAAGTTGATCTAGGACGTGCCCTTCCCCAGCTATAAATCTGTCCCCACATTTTAAATATTCCTCCCCCTCCAATGCAACATAGTTTTGCCCAGGTGCAAAGTTACTCCTTTTTATGCTTTACTTTCCTTAATGTCTCAGGTCCATTGGGTTGATAGTCATGGTACTTTTTACCATTCTGCATTAATGTCACCTATCTGGAAATACTAACAACTACAACATGTGGGTGATGGATTCACAAGCAGGTGCTAATTTGGATTCGGACAGCCGGCTGGATAGAAGGACCGTGCTGTCGGAATCAGTCTCTCCCTCTCATCTAAGCGGTAAGGTGCATCACTTCTCCAGCTTTACGGATTGTCCTCTGGATACTGTATACAACGTAGAGAGAACGGTTGTGGATTTCATTTGGGCTTCATTTGGAGCAACAAACCCAGATAAAGGAGGCAGATTTGCACAAACCATGTTGCAATGAAAAATGCGCAAATGCAATTGGTCTTTGCATGCAGGGGAAATACTGGCTGCTTTTGCATGTTGCAAATATTCTGGGCAGCTTTATTTTACACTGTGATTTAAGGGTCTATTTATCATGGGCAGCCAGTAATCAGTGTAAAATAACATTCTTTATAGTTCTTATGGTAACAATAAAGAATGTCGTTTTGCCACAATTTATCATAAGAGTACTAACCGGACAGCTCCGGTGAAAACCCCACCATGGCGATGCTGTACTTCACCGTCTTGTCTCCTGCCTAATGCTGCATCGAAGGGCTTCTGCCACTACGGATTTCCTTATTACCTCTATTACGGATGCACAGATTGTAATTTCTAATGTCTGTGTAGTGTAATTCACAAGGATAGATGACAGTGACCAGAGGATCTGCATGAAAAGCACCTAGTTGTGCCGATTCTCGTGTCTGTGGTTCTGCTTGTCATAAATCCACTCGGCACATCCATAACATTCAGGAATACTGCCCTGCGTTACCATCTTGGATGGCAAAACACTGCACTGAAGCATAAAGGTGTTATGTTTGTGCACAAAGTAGGTGATGATAATAATAATAATGTATCACACATACATAGTGCTTTGTTAGTGCCACCTGCAAGCTAGAAAAATGCACCAATACAGTGAGACAGCAATTATCTGCAGATTCATATTTCATGGTCTCGACACAGAGAATGACAGAAGGGAGGGGAGAAGAGTACAGCCTGCCAAGACAGATCAGGAGAAGGAAGAGATGTCTCTGCACTGATTCTCCTCTCCGGCTGAAAGCGGCCAGCTAGGCGCTGACTTTACAAGAGAAAACTGACCGTTTCACTGCTTGATAAATTGATGCTTTGCTTTTCGCTGACCCTATAGAGCTCTAAGCGGATGGCGTTAATCTGTCTGTTAACCGTAGTTGTCTACTTTGAATGTCCGTGAGACTCCTGGAATTCAGGGCGTACTCCCGATCTTCCGGGAGAGCAGGGCAACCTCCTGGTTCCAGTCCCCCTCATTGATCAAGTTGCAGGGCGGTGGCTGATTTACTGATTTGCACCCACACCTCTTCATGGATGCCAGCTGGCTAATGTTGGCAAGTATGCTGTTAACCCTTTGATAAATAAAATTAAATGATAACTGAGCCTTTCTCCAACTAAACCCCGACTTAAGGCCTCAACACTGTGATAAACAGACCCCTCCTCCTAGAGTTCCCACCTTTCCGCTAAATTTTTAGCGGAAAGGTGTATCCAGGGATACGACCGTTAATTTAAAATAATGGATAGTAGTGGATATAGGGTAAAAATTGGATTGCAATATTGAGTCTGGGGGGATTTTCAAAATTGAAACAGATGGGCGGTTGCCTACTCTGGATTAATTTCAAATATAAGTGCAGGATCGCAGGAGATCCAAAATAGGTTGAACTTGATGGACTGGTGTCTTTTTTCAACCTCATCAACTATGTTACTATGTAAAGGGGCTATTTATCAATAAGTTCCTTCGTTTGTTGATAAAATGATTTTCATCTGTTATAACCATCCTGAGATGGCAATAACAGAACAAATATTGTGGCGGTACAATAGGACTGTCATGGACATGAGGCATACTACCAACTTTTCCTCATTGGCTTCAGGGAGATCCGGGGGAGGTGGGCGTGCGGGGGCGGGACTGGATAAATTGCATTATATTGGCACCGCCCCCTAAACGATTGTCACAACTTTGGCCAATTACAGCAGGGGGCGGGGTTAAGATTACACAATATTTGCGTCATTAAGTCCCGCTCCCTGCCACTTATCTATTGCAGGGGAGAGAACAGGGAGGTTGTCCTGCTCTCCCGGGAGCCCGGGAGGTCTCCCAGAAATGCGGGAGTCTCCCAGACATTCCGGGAGAATAGGCAACTATGCGTTAAAGAAATGCAGCTAATGAATCTCTAGAGGCTAAAGTGTCTTTTACATTTCTGTCTCCATTACTGAAGTCATGTTGTCTTACCTGTCAGTCTTTGAGTAAATCTTGGTCTCCATGAAAATGGCCACCTCCATAGGCATCAATACACGGACATAGGACACAATTTCCGAACTGTGTCATCATGCTACAGATTTTTTGATTGAAAAAGTCGCTTTATTTTGTATAAAGTACAAAAAACACAGTTCATACGTTTCATTCAAGTGTACACAGTACACCGTAAGACATGATCATGCATACGTTTTAGTACAATACAGGGCATAAAGTACAAGACATAACATCCTACACTATATACATCAAGTACTGCACTAACCATTCAAACTTTAAACCGTATCACAGTGCAATAAAATAACATTGGATGTGAGGGGGAGGTAGGTGAGAGGGGTAGGGTGATGGAGTCACGAGCAAAAAGTTTTTATTGAGGACAGACACAAAGGGAAGGGTGCATAAATAGACATGACATTCAATAATACTTCATGCTGTGAGGGGGAATGGGTTGGAGGGGGGAAGGGAGGGGGGCACAAACCAAAGTTTTTTTTATTGAAAATACACACAATGGGGAGGAGGAGAAGAGGGAGACAACAATCAATTACAATCAATCGTCGTCTTCGTCTTCCTCAGGACTGTCAAGGGTGTTATAGTCTCTTAGCAGGCTATGGATGAGCCTGCGACAGTCCTGGATGGTCATCTTCTCCCGCTTCAAGATGAGGCGATTCCTGGCAAGCCACATAGCGTCCTTAAAACAGTTCATAAGGCGCCAGGCCTCCTGGATTGCCTCAACGGTGTGAGTCCCAGGAAATAATCCATAAAATACCGAATGGTATGAAAGGCAAGTCCTGGGCACACTGTCCTTAAGTTCATGTTCCAGGGCATCCAACAATGCCTGTGCAGTGGGGCAGTCCCAAAAGATATGCTGAGCAGTCTCCCTTCTGGTAATACAAAAGGGGCAGTGAACATATCTGCACAGGTTCCGGGAGTGCATGAATGTCCTGAGAGGCAGGCCCCCCTGCATGGCCATCCATGCAATGTCCTTATGTCCATTAGTCAACCTCTTAGAGGCCACATTCTCCCAAACATGTTTGGCCATAGCCACAGGGAGCCCTGGAACAGACTCCATAATGTCCTTAGCTCTGATGAGCTTGTGGATAGTTTTAGGTTTCCACAAGTCTGGTTTAAGTCCCTCCAGACGGTGCTCCCTCACAAATTGTCCAACATCCAGGTAAAACCAAGGTGTAGTCCAGTTGTAAGGGAAGAAGCTGTCCCACTTGTCCCAACCAAGTTTCCTCCAAAGAGGCAGAAGGAAAAAGCGGGACATGGACTTACCAGCAGCGCAAATGTTCTTTTCAAGGAGTGTCCTGCGGATACAGTTGCAAACAAAGAAGGCCCGTAGCATGGTGGGGATGTCTGGAATCCCTTTCCCACCTTTGTGGGGCTCCTTGTACATAACTGACCGCTTCACTCTGTCCATTTTGGAGCCCCAGATGAAGTGAAAGACTGTCCTCGTGATGGTCTTACAGATGGCAGCAAGAAGTGGCCAAGCTTGGGCCGTGTACTGCAGAACGGGAAGAATCTCGTTGCGCAGCACCAGTGCTTTCCCTTCGATGGTAAGGTGTCTGAGGCTCCACAGTCCAATCTTTTGCCTGACTGTCGCCAGTCTCTCTTCCCAGCACTTCAGGGCCGCCTCCTCTCCACCAAACCAAACTCCAAGGATTTTGATGAAGTCCGGCTTGATTGTGAAGGGGAATGCAGCGGGGGATGACAGGTACCACTGACCAAACAGCATTGCCTCTGACTTACCGAAGTTGACCTTTGCCCCTGAAGATCGGCCGAAGTTGTCGCAGGTCTGGACGAGTGCTGCAACCGAACGCTGATCAGCGCAGAAGACAGTGACGTCGTCCATGTAGAGCAAACACTTGGCCTCTAGTCGGTCTGGACCCGCTGTGGTGATCCCTCTGATCTCTGGGTTTCGCCTGATGGACATCGCGAAGAGCTCTATACAACAGACAAAAAGAAGAGGTGAAAGAGGGCAGCCTTGTCTGACCCCAGAGATGATGGAGAAGGGGTCAGTCTTCCAGCCGTTCACCAACACCGAGCTGTAAATATCAAGGTACATCAGGTTAACATAAGAACAAAACATATCACCCAATCTAAACCTGCACAGAACCTTACGCATAAAACCATGAGAAACACGATCAAAGGCCTTCTCCTGATCAAGACTGACTAGGGCCACATGTGCATGGCGGTCTTTGATGTAATGAACCGTGTCCCTCAGCAGCGCAAGGCTGTCTGCAATCCTGCGCCCAGGAATGCCACAAGTCTGATCAGGATGAACAATTCGCCCAATGACAACCTTTAGCCTGTTGGCTAGTACCTTGGCCAGGATCTTGTAGTCCACGTTCAGGAGGACGATGGGCCTCCAATTTTTGAGATCACATCTCTCTCCCTTGCGCTTATACAAAATCGTGATCAAGCCCTCTCTCAGAGTCTGAGTCATTCTGCCCTCCACCACCATCTCCTCATACAGCTCTAGCAGGTCTGGGCCAATGAGGTCCCACAGCGCTACATAGAGCTCCGCTGGGAGACCATCACTGCCCGGGGTCCTGCCCGGCCTAAAGGATTTAACGGCAGAGTGCAGCTCCCCAAGGTGAGCGGGGCGTCCATGGCTGCTCTACCGTAGGATCAATAGAGTTAGTGATACCTGACAGGAAAGATTCAGCCGCATCGTCGTCTGTAGTCTAAGGGGAGTAGAGTTTGCCATAGTAGTCTGTGATGACTCCCATGACGCCCTCCTTCCCCCTCCTGGGAGTGCCAGTCTCGTCCTGCAGTTCAGTCAGGGGCGTGTGGCCGGAGTGGAGTTTTCTGAAAAAGAAAGAATTACATTTCTCACCCTTCTCCAGATTCTCCACCTTGGAACGGAAGATGATGCGTCTGGACTCCTCCTCGAAGTGCCTTTTCAGGCCCCCCTTGGCCTCAGCCAGATCATCCTTCACGTCCCAGCCGCTGAGTTGGAGATCCAGCAGGGACTGCAGCTGACGCTGAAGCCTCCTGAAGTTTCTCTTCCTCTCACACGACTGTTGACGGCCCTTAGCCTGAAAGAAACTGCGAAACTTGCCCTTGACATACCCCCACCAGTTAGACATACAATCAAAATACATTTTGTCATTTTTCCACATTACATAGGCATTCCTCAGCTCAACCATCACCTCTTCCATTCCCAGCAGAGCGCAGTTCAACTTCCAGGAGCCAGGACCGGGAGGAAAACCGTGGCCCAGAACACCTTCGAAGAGAATGGCCCTATGATCAGAGAAAAAGCAGGGAACCATGACATGCCTGTTTTGTCTTACCGCTCTCGAGGTAAACACAAAGTCAATCCGGGAACGCACTGAGCCATCGGGGCGACTCCAAGTATAATTCACAGAGCCGGCCCCCATGGATCCCACTGCATCCCGCAAGAATGCTTCGGCTACCATCTATTGCAACAACCTGGAAGAAACATCAAGTTTAGCATTATTGTTAGAACTCCTCCGTCTTCCTCTATAGGACAGTTAAAGTCCCCAGCCATCACTACCGCCCTGGTGGTTGCGAGCTGGGCCCGCAGGGTCTGGAAAAGCTCCAAATGCTCATTCTTACCCGGGGATGCATACACACAGATAAGCCTGATAGGCTCACCCGCCCAGGAGCCATCTAGGATAAGCAATCTGCCGCAGACAAACTCCTGAACGGAATCTAGTGTGAAGAGGTTTCCCCTGATAAGAATGGCGACCCCTGCAGACTTACAGTCACCCCCCCAGACCAATAGGAGGGCCCGTGAGACCACTGCCTCCCCAGATGCCTGTAGGAACTAGAGAAAGGGAGAGAATATTCCTGCAACATGTAAACATCACATTTCTGACTGTCAAGAAAGGTAAACACAGACTGACGTCTAATCTTATCCTTCACACTCCTCACATTAATGGTAAAAAAAAAATAATTAGCCATTAGTTGGGAGAAAAAAGAGAGTTAGCACAGTCAATACATTAGTTACCCTCCTTGTCCGGTGGGTCTTGGTCCGGTCTGCCCGTGTCCCCATCGGGTGGGAGCGGAGCCAACCACGTCTTGTACTGGCTCAACATCGGGGAGAATGCCAGACTCTTCAGGGAGTGAAGGAGATCACCCCTATTTCAGGGAGTCTCACTGACATTTAGGGAGAGTTGGCAAGCATCAAGTGAGGCTGTTAATCTTAGGACATGAGCATGAGTTTGTTAATCTGGCCACAGGGCAGTAATGGTGGGTAACTGGCAGGCAGTGTGCATGAGACTGTTAATCTGGGTGCAAAGCTGTAAAAAGGTGGCCATGGGGCTGTATGTGGCAGGATTGAGGCTTTCATGCTGCTGACAGAGCTGTAAAGATGGGCATAGGACTGTGGTGGGCATTAGATTCCGGGTCCTATGTTTATTTACTTAAGGCCTGTCAAATCTGTGGCTTTCCAAATGTATTGAAACTACAAATCCCAGCATGCCCTGCCTGCTATTAGCTTGCTATGTACTGGCAAAGCATGCTGGGTCTTGTAGTTTGCAACACCTGGAGAGCCAGAGGTTGGCCAGGCCTGATTTACTCTTATTTGTTTTAAGTCTTTTTTTTCTCGTGTTACGCTTTATGTGTGAATTCCCCATGTAGGGCTCAGTGTGTTCCCTCCTCAATATTTGCTGAAATATTAAAAAAGATTTGCAGAAGGAAGACAATTACTTTACAGACATTTCTCGCCAAGGAGAGGTTAGTTAAGTAATTATTCGTGGTTTAACCATTATGTAAAGCAGGAGCCTGATTGCATAAAGTCCTGGACTGTTATTTATGCTATCTGTTTAAAACGCATAATTTGCTGATTAGAGAAAACAGCCAAGTAACAGTTTTGTATATTGAAAAGGGTACTGCTGCCCAGAGGACTGTTTTTTTTCCATAATAAACTTGTTTAATTACCATTGAGCTCATTAAAGGTCATCTATGAATGGTAAAAGTGGAAACCACCGCTCAGATTCTCTTTTGGGATACCATACCCATACTATTTTACAAGATAGGATTATTTAAATAAGTTTAAGGTGTGAAGAGGGTGCATTTATAATGTTTTCCATGCTTTGAAGGGAGTGGGGGGGGGGGGGGCATACAGCCTTTTCCTTCCTTGAATCTTCCACTAATGCAGACGGTCCTGGAGATCGGGTCTCAAATGTGGCAAACTTTGTGCCTTCCATAATTTCTAGGCGTTCTTCAACCCATCTAATAACAAGCTTTAAACACACAAAAGTACTGCATAGAATAAAGGCTTGATGTCCCCTTACTCTCATGATTAATTAAGATTTAAACAAAGCGCAACTGAGCAGTGTTTTAGGGTAAACCTCAAAGCTGTTCTGATTAAGGCTGGACAGTACCCATTGGAGGGAATTGCCAGCAGTCCTAACTGCTAGGACTTTTGTCCCAGATGCCAGCCCTGTAGGGTGGTCTGTGTGGCAATACAGGGGTATTATAAGGGGGGCTGACATTCATTCTGGGGCACATGGCATGACCCAATGTGTCTATGCCCCCAGCATGCTGTGATTACACCACCTTTCCATAAGCGCATCCTGCCGTGGTGCACACACACTGTCCCGATTTGACCAGTCACAATGCTGGGGGGGTATGACAAAAGGGATGTCCTAAAGTGGTCGGAGATTGGAATTGGAAAGCTGCTCTTTTTCACTAGAAATAGCGTTTTTGCCTTATATATACTCTGAGTATTTTACAGTTTGCTACTTCCCATAAATATTGGTTCTGCTAACAAAATGGCTGCCATTCTGCCTTGTGCGACAGGTTCAGTTTTGTCTATCTATACAGTTCCCCCACATAACTACGCTTCTGGGTGTGGTCGGGGCTTTTAAATAAACACTGCTACCTCAGGAGCTCTGATAAAAATAGGAATTTGCTCAATTATTTTTCTTCTATGGGAAAGAAAAATCTGTTCAGTGGGTAGAAACTGAGATATTTACATTAAAATCATATTTCCAGAAGGATTGATTAGGAACACTCTTTGAATGTCATCACTGTGTTAGTACATGCCATTTTCGAAAGATAAATGACATGAATAAAACATTGCAGGCTGTGTGGATCCACACATTGAGTCGGCGACATCCCAATTGAAATGAAAAGCAATTCCATAAGGTTGGAGCAAACGGGTTTGAAAATAATTAAGAGCAATGTCACTTTGTGCTTTCAAAATGACAAAAAATCAGATTAAAATCTTTAAGGGGAAATTTATGTGATGCAGAAGAACCCTTGTGTAATTGGAAAATGTATTTCAGATATGATAAAATACTTCACAGCTACGACATTACACCAAAACATTACAATCAAGATGAAATCTCATATTTTCGTGGTGTAGATGTACATATCCTGTCAATTACACTTAATTTAAAAGCACAGTATCTCATGGAGCCAGCGTTCAGTAATGGGGCTCATTTCATGAACAGATAACTTTTTGCCCAAATGTTATATAAATATATTAAATAGGAAACAACCCCAAGTAATTACAGTGAAATCCCATTTTTGTGTTTTTCAAGGGACCGTGAAAAATTGGTGTAAAATCCGGGAAAGTGAAAAATTAGTAAAAATTCCACCTCATTCCAAGGTTGAAATATAACAATAAGGCAATTTGCAATTGACCTAATCATATTACTTTATGGTATTATCTGAATTACTCAGCATGTAATCCGTTATCACATGTTTCCTATGCATCCGTGTGGGAAGTTATAACTGGCTTCCTAGATGTAAAATGATATATCTGGTATGTTCCAGAAGAGAGATATCTTATTTATAGTATTCCTTGCTAGAAGGGTTTTGAAGAAAAGCAATAAAATGGTCTATAAACATATCAGGATACGCACACTTCTTTCAGTGAGATCACAAGGAAAGGAGGGGGTTTGGGTGGAGAGAAAACTGGTTAAAAGTAAGGAAATTATCAGAAATTGTCAGTTTTTGGAACTCAGTCTTCTACTAATGAATTGCCCATACATTCTAGCCTTCCTTAAGGAAACAGTATTACCGAAAGAACATGTGAGTGTGCTATGGCCTTTTCTGTTTTTATTTCTGGTTTAAATTAAGAAAACTTTTATTATTATTCTTCTTATTATTATTATTATATTTTACTAGCAGGGTCATCCGGCTTTGCGTGGGTCCGTTTTGTAAAGTGTAGCAGTTTTTATATATTAGAAAATTATTTGGTAAATAGACCAAAACTGCTCTTTAGAAAATAAGATTTGTCTCTTTGTCGTGTTGTCGTTATGTCGCATTTTGGCGAGGTTTCCTTCTAGTAGTCAAACAATTATTTACAACCAAAAATGATGTTTACAATATTTGTCCGTCTGTTGCTTTGTCGTGTTGTTGCTATGTGGTCTAATAGGTTACTTTTTCGATAAATAACTATGTAAAGCTGGGTACACACTACACGGTTTTCGTCCAATAATCGGCTCAATCAGCCGACATACGACCGCTCGTTCAAAAGTCGGGTCAGTGTGTGTAGTGACACGATGGTCGAAAGTCTGCCCAAATGGACGATTATCGCCTCATTTGGTTGGTCGTACCGTTTAATATTTTCGTTCCAACCTCGTTCCCATTGTGTAGTGTGTATAAACTTCCGACCGATCCACAACAGTGAATATGAAATTACAGTCATTGCTCACGACAACATGGATGTAAAAAGTCACTAAAGGGACGTCCGCTCTTCCCTTTATCGTCCTAAACAAGGCTAGTGTGTATGCAGTCCATAAACCGAGCGATCGGAACATCGATCGCATGTAAAATCGATCGGCATAAAAAGTTGGTGGAAAATTCTGTAGTGTGTACCTAGCTTAAGATTTGGCAGCTTTACATTGAGAGCTGCGGAAGATATTCGGAATTATAACTTTTCACAGACAATTTACATAATATGACATGGAACAGAATGTAAAGATGTTCCTGCCCTAATGAGCTTCCAATCTAAGCAGTCTGGCAATACAGAAGGTAGCAGATTAACAATTGGTGGAGAAAATGGGGCTACTATTGTTAGGTAGCAGCAATATCAGCCGCCAATAAAAAAATAACAATACAGCCATTGACAACTGGCATTTCTCTGCAGCTATTTGTGGTGCAGCACAGTTGGAACGACGAGAGACAGCAGAAAGCAGATGCATGAAACATGTACCAGTCACTGTAGAAATCTTAAAACATTCACCCGCTGACAACCATAACTGACCTTCACGGCTTATCATAACTTAGTGTCCTTGCTCTGCTGGTTCTAAAGAGGCTTTTGTGCTGCTTGGGCACCCTTGTGGTTATCTGTCCACTTGGCGTAAATGTGTGCAGCCCAGTTTTCTTTTTTAGTGTTGAGTTTGTTACAGGAAAAAGAGCCAGGACAGTTATTACCCATGTTCAATGGTATCTGATATCACTAAGTAGACAGCTGAGATCAGCAAAGGAGGATAAGAGATGACAACACCAATGACAATTGGCAGCTTTGACAGTTAATGTCACTGGATCCAGCAGCTGATTTGGGATGATAATCAGTAGATCATCTAAATAACCTTGTCCTTGGTCTGATGACTCTCCTTGGCACCTCCAAAATGATTTTGTGGGAAGCAGGTGACAGAGCTGATCTAAAGTGCCGCCATCTCCAACTTCAATTTGTTATCACCATTTTCATTTATTAAGCATTGTGAATTTTTTTGTCATTTACAAATCCATTTAATAATGTTCTGTCTTTGTGTTCTTAAAGAATTCACATTTCACATCGGCTTGGATTTTTATAATGCTACATATAAGACAGATAACTATTTTGTTTATAATACCTGATTAAACTGGGTTGTGGTTGAAGTCTGAGATAAATCAGTGAGTACCTGAAAACTTCCTAAGAGTGCCAGTGCTTGAAATCTTAGTGGTGGCAAAACTTTTCTATTAAGCCCACGTAGGTGTGCCCCTTCATTGAAATAGAAATCATAGTGCTAAAGAGGGTGCATTCAGCTGGCAACCAAAAGCTTGTAACAGGGGATTTCTTGCACTGAGGTTTTCTGGCATTCACCTCTGGATCCTCCCAGTTTGTATATATGTGGCAAGATGGAACATTCCACTATTCCACTCTAGGCAAGTATCATGCCCCTAGGTCATGATACTTGCCTAGAGTGGAATAGTGCTTTGTGGATTAACATATGTCACTGCAGGGGTGCGTGGGTCCCAAAAGGTCTAGTTTTTGTGATTGGTGGGAGCCCGGTGGTATGGAAAAAGGTATCCCAAAGAGCATGTGGGGAATGTGGCTATGGATAGGTTCATCTAAGGGCAAGGTCCTGAGGTGATGCTGTTATAAGTGTGGCTGACCTCTCGCGCATAAAAACTGAGCATCTATGGGCAGTTCATGGTGGGGTTTAATTATAGCTCTCCAGACCACCACACATTTGGGCAGTCAGTTAAGTTATCAAAGAGTTATCCAGTTGAAGGTAGATGCTTATACAGAGAGAGAGAGAGAGAGAGAGAGAGAGAGAGCGATGCATGAATATGGTGATGCTAACTGCTTTTCTCCATGTGTGTAATTAATAAATGCTGTGGCTAATTTGCATCTCCCCAAGTGTCAGAGCCAAGTTATTAGTGAATTGCAAGTACAACATCACGTGAGGGGAAAAGAGCGGAAATAACACTGTACAGTCATGTATATGTAAACTGCTATATTCATCACACAGCTGATATTTATAAAGGACAATCGTACTCTTTTAAATACCATATGCCGCACTTTCTTATTTTTAGAAATGTGTCATTTCACCGCTGCTGTTCTTTAGATGTATGTTTGTAGATATTTATTAGTAAAATTCACAGAAATAAATACACATGGGACAGTCATTTTGATTACAGGAGATTAGTTGTATCTACCATATAAGTAGCCTAAGCGCATATACATGCATACCAAAATGCTTCCATATCTAAATTCATGCCAATCTGAAATCTGTGGCCCTTTTATCTCTTGAGAGGTGGAATGGGGACCTGCAGGTATTAGTTGAGTACAGCAGGGATGTTTACATATACGAGTAGCATGCCCCCCTGGCAGAGGCAAACGCAGGATTTTTAGAGGGGGGTTTCCACACCACGCCACCACTGGGTGTGACCAGCATGCATGGGGGCGTGGCTATAATATTAGACAGTGCTTGGCTGCTCTCCAACTCTTCCAATCCCCATAAGTTACACGGGCAATGCTACGTGCACTACTGTTAGGTGCAAACAGCTCTCCCTTTTCAAGCAGAGCGATGTAAAGCAGGGGCAGGGACCAGCCACCTCAATTATATAGTGCCCCAGGCTTGGAGGGGGGTTTCCGGGCACTAGGATCCCCCCCCTCCTCGGTTTGCCTGTGCCTGGAGACCTAATGATACTTCCATCCCCAGATGGAATAATACGCATCCCCAGATGTGGGGCATATCTTTTGCGGGTAGGAGAGACCTGGTGTAAAGATTTATGATGTTGATGTTGATGTGGACACCAGTAGCAGTGTTAAGCCGCATCTGATTGGACGCTCGTGTACTGATCGCTCCTAGTGACAGTACTTAATTCATTCCTGTTGCGGCTACATTTTGTCAAGGTGCAGCCATCTATTTGCATTACTTACTTGTCATATCCATTTGGACTACTGCAGTTAGAAGATTCCCATTTGATTTGTAAAGAGTTTACAACACATATCTACACATTTGTACACCTAACATACATCTAATGCAGAAATACATGTAACTCAACATACATGGATATGTAAACTTTTATTGCTATAGAATCTTGTATGCTCTGAGCGCAGAATGTTATAGTTAGTGAACAGAGCTTAAAAGAAGACTGTTTTAGTGGATAGCAGTGGGCCTCATCTACAAAATGCGTTGGGTGCGCAGATCAAGTTACTCCAGTTTTACACTGGCGCACCAGTTTCTGGAGGTATCTCTGCACACCAGCAGTGCACCTAGATTTGGCAGGAGGTGGAAAAATCTGAAGGGGCACACTGTGCAAAAGTGTAAAGGTCACATCAAAGTCCAACCTCTACCACTTTATTACTACATCTGTCAAAAGATTAAACTTTTCAATTTTTAGCCAAAAATACTTTTCTGTTTAGCTTCATTTATGGCTTAAATTGATCATGAGAGTGAGAGGACATCTTGGGGGGTATATTTACTAAACAGCGGGTTTTAAATAAGTGGAGATGTTGCCTATAGCAACCAATCTGATTCTAGATGTCATTTATTTAGTACATTCTACAATATTGGCAACATCTCCACTTTTTCAAACCCGCAGTTTAGCAAATATACCCCTTGGACTGTCTCTAATACCTATGGTAATTCTTTCTGTGAGTTTGAAATCGTCATTTATATTGTGCAAAGGGCGCCCAACATAAAATCACTTGGAATGCGCTTCTCATCCGAAGTATAACTGGACTCGCCAAATGTGTGTCCATTAGTTTTTATTTTTGCAACATGTTCTAAGTTTTGCCACTGTCAACTCATTATCTGATGTTATTTAATGTTTATTGTAATCTGCTGTAATTTGTTCCATTTTAATATTTTACTGCAACTTGTATTATTATTATTTTTTTTTAATTGTGTAATCAACACTTCAGTGTTCAGGATTAGGTACAAGTCTATGGTTCCTATTTTATATGGTTATTAGAAAGATATTACAGAGTTAATTCTTTACTCTAAATCCCAAGGTTGGTATTCAGAGTAGTCTAATCCCTATTGTTGATTATCAGCATGTTAGAGGTTATACAACCATTTATTGTTGTTCTGGAGTATGCTGCGGTATAGTATTGTTATCAGATCCTGTAGGGTCCACAGGGAGAAGTACAAAATTTTCCCTTTTTTCTTGCAGTCGTGCCACAGGAGAAAAGCTGTTTCTTTCTACCTTTTAGCTATTTATTATTGCACATCCACTAGCAGGGCTGTTATGAAAAGCCCTCTTGCTTTCAGCATGAATCAGTTGTTTTCAAGGGGAGGGGGCCTGCAGAGGGCCCAATACACCAGAGGGCAAATTTATCAAATTGCGGGTTTGAAAAAGTGGAGATGTTACCTATAGCAGCCAATCAGATTCTAGTTATCATTTATTTAGTACATTCTACAAAATGACAGCTAGAATCTGATTGGTTGCTATAGGCAACATCCCCACTTTTTCAAACCCGCAGCTTGATAAATTAACCCCCTGGGCTCGTTGAAGTTGTGTGACATTATAACAGGGGGGCCAAACGCTGTGGGTTTCCTTGTCTTGGTGCCAACAGCTCAGCCTTTCATAGCCTGGTGCTGCTGGTGACTTTTTAGAGGGAGACCCCACACTGTTTGTCACCCTCAAAATATCTGCAACCAACCCAGGCTTTAAGCGATGGTGCTGGTATCACTTTGGGAAGGGGACACACACTGTTTTTTTTATTTAAAATGAAAATATGAAAATGTTAAAATTAATTTTTTTCAATCAACATAAAAATGTTTTTACCCCGTGATGATTTGCTTAAAATGTATGATATGCTTTATGCAACAGATGCATTAATAATGCTGTATGGTATCTTATAATAAGTACATCTCTGCATACGCACATCCTTTACTTACTACATGATGTCCTCAGTCTCATCTCTATTGGGATTTCAGCAGTTTCACTGCTTTGTGTCCTCTCTCTAAAAATCTCAGTCCATAACCCTCACAGTCCATGATTCTCACAGTCCATGAACCTCACAGTCCATGAACCTCACAGTCCATGAATCTCACAGTCCATGAACCTCACAGTCCATGAATCTCACAGTCCATGAACCTCACAGTCCATGAACCTCACAGTCCATGAATCTCACAGTCCATAACACTCACAGTCCATGAACCTCACTGTCCATGAATCTCAAAGTCCATGAACCTCCTGTCCATGAACCTCACAGTCCATGAACCTCACAGTCCATGAATCTCACAGTCCATGAACCTCACTGTCCATGAATCTCACAGTCCATGAATCTCACAGTCCATGAATCTCACAGTCCATGAATCTCACAGCCCATGAATCTCGCAGTCCATAAACCTTACTGTTCATTAATTTCACAGTCCATGAATCTCACAGTTCATGAACCTTACTGTCCATGAATCTCACAGTCCATGAGTCTCACAGTCCATGACACTCATAGTCCATGAAACTCACAGTCCATGAACAACACTGTCCATGAATCTCACAGTCCACGAACTACACTGTCCATGAATCTCACAGTCCATGAACCTTACAGTCCACGAACCTCACAGTCCATGAACCTCACTATCCATGAATCTCACAGTCCATGACCTTCCCAGTCCATGAACTTGCACTGGAATCGATAGTACAGAGTGGAATAAAAGAATCACTGAACACTCGATTCACAATTCTAAACACTTGGGTCCCACACAGCTCTCTCTGTCTTTGCCCCTTACGCCTCTGTCTCTTGGGGCATTAACAAAACAAACAAAAGTAATTTAAAGGTGGTACCTTTGATGGGTAATTAAGGAAACACCTTATTGATGATTATTTTTTATTGTTTGGGCTACATTATGTAATCAGTATAGTCTATAAATAACAAGCAGTTTTTTTTGTTTTTTTTATATAAATTATATTATATATCAGATACAGTACATTGATTTTTTTACATAACTATTAGAGGAAAGTTTTAAAATGCCAAGTTTGAATTTTCCCCCAATCCCAAGGTAAATTAGGTCTCTGTGTGCGACTCCTTATTTCAAAGCTAAACAGCGAGATTTAAATATACTCTGTAACCTAATCTGGATGCTACAGGACGTGCGTGTCTCCCGCAATCATTATTCTCCCATGCCATTTTTTATTTGAGAAGTTTGATAAGCTGAAAGCTTATCTTTTTGGTTTGCATGCTTTAGCTCTCTGTTGAGCAACGTCCACGATATTCCGAGCCCTCTGGATATGTCACAAGGTGCGGCTCACAGACATTTGGTGGAAATTCATATATATATATATATATTTTTTTTTAACAAATGCACTTAGGTCTGATTGGTTGTTTATCTGGAGAAGGCCATATGTTTGTGCCATAAAAAAAATCTGAATATATATGGATGTGTACAAAACATCCTTAATAAACGGATTTGTTCACAGGTTTTTCAAAAGGCCAAGAACAAAATACTGGACAGATACTCCCAGAGTCTGAGTCCTGGAAGGAATTTAATGCTGCGTTGCAAAGTTCTGCATTGTTTCTAAGAAACCACATTAGCCAAAGGAGCAGAGATAACTGGTTAGATGAGATGGTTCTCATATGTGTTTTGTGTTATCTGTTAATTACACAGCACTATTGTAGCAAGTTTACTTGGAATATTATATACAATTTCAGGTTAAGAATGAAAAGGGTAAAGAAGAAGACTGTGCTGTGACTTTAAAGGGGTCACAACGGGAAAAACCCAACAACATTAACAATAAATTGCTAGGCTTAATGCTGTAAATATTCACATATGTGTCCTCATCGGCCCCATTTCAGTTGGATTGTAGTTGGCGGATATTGACTACATGGTTTCCTATTGGTTCGTCCAGTCACACTCTAACCAAGGCGGAATGTGTAGTACAGCGTTTTATCGGGGGGCAAGAAGCAACCATCATGCATGGGGCACAAGGTTTCTTTTGGTAGCCCTGGTTATATGTTTTGTCTATAAGTGCCTGCTACATATATGTAGTGTTCCATTTCCCTCTTCCCTCTGATGTTAATAATATTTAGTCAGTAAAACAGTTGTGAGGGTAGTTTTGTATAGGAGGTACGCTAGAGTCAATGTCAGACAAATGAGAGACAGAGGTACCCCAGCCAATAGCATGTGAGGAGTGTAAGCGGGTGGTGTTCTCCAGTGCGTAGAAACTCTCTCTTATTACACGTGCAGGTGTTATATGAGTGTAGAGCTCCCCGGATCAATGCAATGGGGGAGGAACAGTCAGTAAACCAATTTTTTTTTATGTTTCAAAAAGTCCCATCCATTCACTCCATTTTTACTGCGGGTGAGAAAATAGGTGAAAGGCTGAATGTGTATTTTTGATGGAACAATACTTGTAACGGAGAATATAAAAGTGTATGAATATGGCAATGGTGCTATCAGTAATGTAGCTGCACGGGTGAGACTGTATATAAAAATATATACACAAACGAAACATATTAGTTTTTTGTACCATACCATAAACTTTAAGACCAAAAAAAATGGTTCTCAAAGTGTATGCAAACTTATACATGTACCCCCATAGGGCCTGATTCATTGAGGAAAGTTAAGCAAAAGTAAGTGAGTAAGCAAGGAAAAACCATGTTGCATTGGAGGGGGAGGTAAATTTAAAATGTGATGGCAGATTTATAGTTGGGATAGGGCATGTTCTAGATCAACTTTAAATTTCAGTGTACAAATAAACTATCAAGTATTTGTGTGCTACATGAAAAAACAGCCAGTATTTTCCTTATGTGCAAAATAATAAACTAATTTGCACCCCTTGCATTGCAACATGGTTTTGTCCAGAAAACTTGAGTAAGAAATCTTACTCACTTTTTTTGTTTAACTTTCCTTAATGAATTAGGCCCATAATTCTTATTTCGTTATCACCGTCTCAGGTCCTCTCTTTTGGTACCTGTAAGATAATCATTTTGTGAATGAACAGTTGTATAAATGCAAGTTAGATGCATACGGACGCACTACAACTGGATCTTGCGAGTGTGACTGTTGGAATTTTAGCATTTTCTAATATAACGCTATATTTGATGAAAACTAGAGATGCTCACTGACACCCGTGAACTGGTTTTGGTTTTGGATCTGGATTAGCTTCGTGTTTTTGTTTTGGTTTTGGCAAAACCGCCCTCGTGTGTTTTGGTTTTGGTGTTTTTAGAAAAATTCCTAAAATATTCTAAAATCACATATTTTTGCTCTTTTTTGTTGCTACATTATTATTAACCTCAATAACACTAATTTTGAATCATTTGTAGTCAATTTTGAGCACCTCACAAATCATAATATTAATATCATACACTTTTGGACAAATACTGCAGCGACCTGGCTGGATGGTAAGCGACAGAGCAATGACACAAACACACGGCAGTTCCTAGCACATCTAGGGCACATTGGCACACAGTAGTGGCAGAAAAGAAAAATGGTGCAAGATGGAATTGTCCTTGGGCCCTCCCACCCACCGTTATGTTGGATCTTAAAAAGGAATCCAAAAATCCCGAGATCCGACGACGTAACGATGACGGGTTGCCTCGTTTTCGATTCCGAGGGCTCGCGAAAGTACCGAGCGGGCTCGACTCGGTACTCGGTTCCCCTAAGTTCGGGTGTGTTCGGTTCTCGAGGAACTGAGCCTGAGCATCTATAATGAAAAGATTTATACTGACATCATCATCATCATTTATTTATATAGCGCCAGTAAATTCCGTAGCGCTTTACAATTGGGACATACCCTGTGGTCTCAAAAAAGAAGCTTTTTGAAAGGTCGGTGTGTACATGGTTGTTCCCTTGAATAATACCTCTTCTACCGCTATTAGCAGACATGCCGGATATATAAGTGGAAAGACTGTAATCCTGTGTGTTCATTGACTCTGTTATGTTGTCTTGTAAAATGAGATGATATCAAGCATTTTCCAAATATGTTCACAAGGAGCTTAATTAATTAAAACCGTTTAGATAGTGTACCGTTACCAGACATCCGCGCACTCTGTGGACTGCATGGCACAACATGGAAGGAACATAATATTTACAGTGCGTGATAATACTCTGTTTCACACCTCTGCTGCAGGTTTTTAAACACTGGTTACATTATTTGTTTCAAATTTAATTAAAAGTTTTATATGTGACAATAATTAACTGAGGGTGACATTAGTTTAACAATTACAAAGATAAAGAAATGGATGCTCAGTTGAAAACACAGTGCCCCCTTTACATAGCGCCTGGGACTTTTAAGTAACAAGGTTGAAAAAGATCAGACTGGTCTGACATTCGACCGAATTTGGCCTTCTTGAGTGACGTAAACTTGTAATTGGTGAATTCTAACAGTTTGATCTGGTTTGACTGCAGCTGTTTGAACAGAAATGTTGCCTGTTTAATATTTGTTTTTTAATTTTAACAGTGAACATTACTGTTTCTTAATTTGAAGCTCCTTGTCTCTAAGGAAAACCATAAAAAATGCTTTATAATGTAGCCATTAAACTTCAACAAGCTCAAACGTGTTCAAACTGACTTGAACATCATTGAACCTGTTCCCCTCGCCCAAATTTCACTCAAATCTATTGTTTGAGGACTTGTGCACTGTAGAACCAGTTTGAGAACCATCTCTACTTTCATGGCCACCATGATAGGCAAGTCTTGATGAAAGCTTAAGATATGGTAAATATATTGTTGGCAGCAGTGCTTTTTTTGTAAGAAAAAAGGTGCCGGAACTCACCTCTTTCTGCCCCCTCATTTTTGTGTAGCCCTCTCTTTCTGCCCCCCTCTTTTTTCTGTAGCCCTCTCTTTCTGCCCCCCTCATTTTTCTGTAGCCCTCTCTTTCTCCCCCCCCTCATTTTGCTCTAGCCCTCTCTTTCTGCCCCCTCATTTTTCTGTAGCCCTCTCTTTCTTCCCCCTTCATTTTTTCTGTAGCCCTTTTTTTGCCCCCTCGTTTTTCTGTAGCCCTCTTTCTGCCCCCCCCCTCATTTTCGGTGCCCCTCCCCCGCTTTCTGTAGTCTGTACTTACCTTCTATGCTGCTTGGCAATATTAAAGTGGTCCTGTCACGATGATCAAGGAGTTTAGTATGATACAATTCAGTTCAGAAGCAGACGAATAATATCTTGATTGAAAATGTAACCAGCTGGTAGATTTTGTGTTTTAAACATATCAGCTTCTTGCCTGCCCAGTGTCCACGTCTGAGTAACCTTAGGGTATGGTAAGTACACATGTGTGGTTATACTGGCACTTTTCCTTGTCCTGTAGGTGGTAAACACAGCACTATGCTCAACATAGTGTTATAGTGAGCACTATGAAGACTGCACTGCCATTACCTACGGTATTTCTAATATAAAGACCTCTACACAACACAGAGAGCATTCTACTGACTGATAGAGACTGATATACAACACAGAGAGCATTCTAATGACCGATAGAGACTGATATAGAACACAGAAAGGATTCTAGTGATTAATATACAGTGTAGTGAACATTCTAGTGACCTCTATACAATACAGAGAGCATTCTAGTGGCTGATTAGGATTCTCGCAACCTCTATACAGGAGATGGTTGGCAACTTGTAGCCTGGGGGCAAACACAAGCAAGTGGCCTAAGTCTTTCTACCAGCGTGGGACATTTAAAAAATGGGTGTGGCAGGAACCATATAGGCATGGTTTGACTAATGTGGGTGTGGTTTATATAGCTGATAAAATAAGTATATATATGTGTATATATATATATATATATATATATATATATATATATATATATATATATATATATATATATATATATATAATTCGAATGGCCAATATACAGTACAGAGAACATTCTAGTGACCAATATACAATACATTGAGCATTTTAGTGACCAAAATTCAATACACAGAACATTCTGGTGACCTATATGCAATGCAGGCTGCATTCTAGTGTTCTATATACAACACACAGAGCCTAACAGCTACCTCTATACAATACAGAGACCATTCTAGCAACATCTATACAGATCATTCTATTGGCCAACATATGACACAGGGAGCATTTTACTGACTGGCATACAATACACAGAGCATTCTATTGGCCAATTTAGGTTTAAATTTGGACTTAATTCAGCTCTGCCCACAATCCTGTTTCTTGCGGGGAGAGTAGTATTTTTACTGACAATTGCATCCAACATACAGAACAAGAAATGTGGTACAGCGGTTTTGTTATTATATTCAGAATATGAACAGATGCCAACATATCCAGGATATTGGATATGAAGTGGCACAGGTGAAGTCGGTCAATTCCTTCCATAGACGAAATTGCCGTATTCAAGGAAAGTTGGAAATAATAGGAATACATGAATAAATATTTGCAAATATTCTGTGGCAACCTATATTCCGACCCTTTTGTACAAATACATTAAGGGTCAATACAGAGAACTTCATGGGAACTTTTTACCCCAAGGACTATACACAGAACACACGGTCACCCCCTAAGGATAGAGGAGAGGAAATTTCACAACCAGTAAAGGAAGGGGTTCTTTACAGTAAGGGCAGTCAAGATATGGAATTCACTGCCAGGGAAGGTTGTGATGGGAGATTCAATAGATATGTTTAAGAAAGGGTTAGACAAATTTTTAGCGGAAAACTGTATCCAGGGATACGACCGTTAATTAAAATGAAGGATAGTAGTGGATATAGGGTAAAATAGGACTGCAATATTGGGTCTGGGGGGATTTTCACGATTGAAACAGATTGGCGGTTGCTTACTCTGTATCAATTTCAAATATAAGTGAGGGATCGCAGGAGATCCAAAATAGGTTCAACTTGATGGACTGGTGTCTATTTTCAACCTCTTCAACTATGTTACTATGTTACTAACTTGTAAGTAAAAATTTTAAATCAAGATCTTTTGGGTTTCTGACGCGAATCTTCAGAAAACTTTTGGTGACCTTTCTATGAAGTTAAGCATTCTGGCCAGGGAGGGAATAAGTAATTCTGCTTGAAAGAGAAGCCAGATTTGCCACATGCTGTAATTAGATGTATGCGGGACAAAAACCTGGGATAGATACCGCTGGCAGCCTCACTAAAATAAACACACAAGATAAAAGACTACACGACAGAACATAAAACTAAGTGTTCTGCCCGCTTCCATCCTGCCACTTCTTCTCCCTCTAAGCCTCAATTTAGGTTACTTTTGTTAATTTAAAATAGCTACTGTCTTGTTGCTCTGAAATTGTCAAGGGACTTCCGAGCAATAATGTAAAATATATGAATTACAGAAGCTGTAGCTGCAGCGATGCAAATGTTCATGTGGAAAGGGCAAGAAATGAATAAGTGAGTACACTGACTCGAATATCAATTTTATTAAGAGAACATTTAGGGAAAATGGTGGTGGTTTAAGTTTTGAAAATTACTTACTCATAATCCTTTATGTTTCTTTATATTCTTGTTTTTTATGTAGCGGAAGATGAATGCTCCTATTTCTCAGACGCACTTGATGCAATAATTGAAGCCCGGTATTACCGAAGAATGAAACATTTTTCGTGATCATTATGACATTAAAAGGCACCATTGGCTCTGAGGCTCTGAGTGGGGCTGAAGTCACATGACCCCCCCACTCACTAAAACAGTCACCGTTCTTAAATATATTCTATTGGCGGCAAATCACTGCCCAGCAGTGTCTTAATAGATGCAACAAGCCTCCTATATTTTACAATAAAGAGCAATAATATCTCCACAAGTTTATTGGAAAGTAGAGTAAACGACTCACACCAAGCTCGCTCAGGGTCTGATTGGTTAAGGCACGCAAAACGAACGTAAATTGGGCTTTTTAAAAATAAAATAAAAAATATAAATCATGTATTTTGGGCATACACAGATCCGTATTTAACTAGAAGTGGATCTGAAGAAACATCTCTTGTTGAATGTGGATCTAGATGAGCTCTGCTTTGACAGACACAATGCTCTGCGGTATACATCCATGGGTATCACGGTGGCTTAGTGGTTAGCACTTCTGCCTCACAGCACTGTGGTTGTGAGTTCAATTCCCGACCATGGCCTTATCTGTGTGGCGTTTGTATGTTCTCACCGTGTTTGCGAGGGTTTCCTCCCACACTCCAAAAACATACTGGTAGGTTAATTGGCTGCTACTAAATTGCCCTTAGTCTCTCTTGGTCTGTGTGTGTGTATGTTATTGGATTTAGATTGTAAGCTCCAATGGGGCAGGGACTGATGTGAATGAGTTCTCTGAATGATGATGATGATACTGTGTGTGGCATATAAAGTCCCAAAAGAATGCATAGAAAAAAAGTATTCAACTATAGTCACCTGTTAATAATATGGGGCCTGATTCATTAAGGATCTTAACTTGAGAAACTTGTTATTTAAGTGTCCTGGACAAAACCATGTTACAATGCAAGGGGTGCAAATTAGTATTTTGTTTTGCACATGTAGCACACAAATATGAACTTTAAATTTCAGTGTACAAATAAGCTATCAAGTATTTGTGTGCTACATGAAAAAACAGTCAGCATTTAACTTATGTGCAAAACAGAATACTAATTTGCACCCCTTGCATTGTAACATGGTTTTGTCCAGGAGACTGAAATAAGAAGTTTCTCAAGTTAAGATCCTTAATGAATCAGGCCCATAGTCACTAATGGAAAAACATAAATAAAAAAGGGTTTTTTTTCATTCCCGCCCCCCCATAATATACATTTATAAGGATGTGATTAATGTCTACAATACATAAAATGCATTTTTACTGTTACTCTTGACTGCAAACACATGTTCTAGCCTGCATACGCAACAGTCATCACTCGGTACTTACGCATGCCCTGTAGCTAGTGCAAGAGTCATATGACAGAAAACCACGTACCATAAAGATGCCCACTGGAGCTTGGCACGCCCTTACTGTACATTGACTACAAGCATACGCCACTTCCCTGCCCCTTCCCTGTTCTGCCCATGAAATCATAGTCTGCCGGAAGTGTCCTTGGGGCATGAAGATGAATTGGATGTACTTGCGCTCACTGGCGTATTGTCTGGTTCTGGGCATGCGCACAGTGATTTTATGCAATATACGGCACGTATGATCCTTAATAAATCAGGGCCTCAATGATTATTCAAGGGCATACTTGCTAAGCTCAGATTGAAGGTGAAAAGGCTGAGCCCTATAACAGCCATGACTCCAGTATTAGAGTCATCACTTTCACTCATATAATAAGGTCCTTTTGCCAGGAGGCTCCTCCCACCTATGTCACATGACTCCGTTTCAGTGGTTCATGATGGACTGCATAACATTTGGTGAAGGGAACCCCCTCTAGACGTGAGGATGGCCTCATACACAAATCTTGCTACATACTGGAGAAGTGATGTCCAGTTAACAGAACTTCCCTTTAATTGATATCTGTAAACTTTAGTTGTAATTCGTGCAGGGCCGGATTAAGGGAATGGAGGCTCCTGGGCTAAGGGGGCCTCCATTCCCCCGTGAGGGCCCCCCCGGTGATCCGAGCCGCGACCCCCGCCCCCCCCCCCCCGGACACTTTCCTCCTTCTCCTCCTTCCCCGGCGCGCTGTACACTTTTTACTGAGAAGATCTCGTGAGAGTGAGACTCACGAGATCTCCTCAATAAAGAGAATACAGCGTGCCGGGGAAGTACTGCAGTGAAAGTGCTCAGCAGCACTGATGGAGCTGGGGGCGCCCCCGCCCCTGACCGATCAGTACTGCTGATGAGCACTTTCAAGGGCCCCCTGGATGCCAGAGGCCCCTGGGCTGTAGCCCAGTTAGCCCTATGGGTAATCCGGCCCTGAATACGTGGGATGTATGAGCTTTGTTTCATATAGAAATGAGTTTGATGCCATAATCTTCCTGCATCACTGAGACAGGATCCTAACATAACTTCTCTGTGCTATTGACAACCTAGTGCTCAGTCTGTGGCTTCCTGCTTACCTCCATTCCCTTTCTTACATCATGACCCTGCCGCTGTCACATGAGCCCTGTCCTCACTGACACATCACTCACCTCCTGATATATCCTGTGCTGCTGGGGACCCTGCTCCTTCTACTACATAACTCTTAGTCTGTGGCTTCCAGCTTCTCACATCATGACACTGCCCCTGTCACATGCAGCACGGCCTTCACTGACACATCACTCATCTGATATATTCTGTGCTGCTGGGGACCCTGCTCCTTCTACTGTATAACTCTTAGCCTGTGGCTTCCGGTTTCTGACATCAAGGCACTGGTCTTGTCACATGCTGCCCTGGCCTTTAACTCATTCACATGAGTGGACAGTTCACTGTCGTCTAGAAATCAGCTCATCTCCTGATGCTGAGACCATTCTGATGATCTTATTGACTAATAAATTAATACAATGAAGATTGAGTACACTTAGGTGGTCAAAAACTAGTGAAACACACCTGAAGCCTTACTGGTTAGAAGAATCCAGATTTGTAATTCATTCCGATCCACAATCTGTCTTCATATAGCTCTCTCCAGCAGCAAAGGAATACAGAGTAAAGGTCATTTTTCAATATTCATTAATGTGAGGAAATGTTTCAGCTGGAAAATATTAAGATAGATGTAACTATAAATAGAAGCTATTCTGTGGGTATATTACATTTCTTCCATTCCCATGCAAAAGAGACCACTGAAATTAACTTCAATGGAGTCATTATTTATATATGGTAATGAAATGGGTCATGTTAAGGATGACAAGCTGGGTTTTGAAAATAGAGATATTATTATATGATGTCAGGGGTTAATTAGAGCAAGTGCTGATTGTACTGTAGTTCCAGGACCATAAATGGAATAGGCTTATCTTTATTTTAACTAAAGAGTACAATTTTTATTTGTTTCTAAATTTGTAATCTGTGCTTCGTGCATTTTAGGGGGGGGGAGTGAGATCCAAACCCTCTTTAACTCAAATACTTACAAATTGTTTTCTAAGGTGCAAACTGCGTCTCAGATTTGTTGTAATGTCTGCGTAGTAAAACACTACTTTTAATCTCAGTGTAATTACTTATTAACCATAGAAAGGTATAGTTAATACTTATCAATTAATTAGAGGTGCTACTACCAAATTAGATTTTTACTATTTTATTTTTGTATAGTACTTTAAAGCTCCTGTATTTTAAGATGAAGATGAAGATTATGAATCGTGAAATAATTATTATTACTCTTGTTTTGATAGTTTTTAGATTAAATTGTCATTGTATGTTAATAACATATTAAGCGTACTTGGATATAACATATTGGGCCTGAGTCATTAAGGAAAGTAAGGCAAAAAAAAGGAGTAGTTTTTCTCTGTGACAAACCATGTTACAATGCAAGGGGTGCAAATTAGTTTATTATTTTGCACATAAGATAAATACTGGCTGTTTTTTTCATGTAGCACACAAATACTTGATAATTTAAATTTTACACTGAAATTTAAAGTTGATCTAGGACAACTCTAAATATGCCATCACATTTTAAATTTACCTCCCCCTCCAATGCAACATGGTTTTGCCCAGGTGCAAAGTTAATCATTTTTTTTGCTTTCCTTTCTTAATGAATCAGGCCCATTATGTATATATTTGCTAATATTCTGTTGTACATTATCACTTCATCTCCAGAGGGACCATCCACAAAGGGTCATATTCTCATTCCCCTTGGAAAGTATTGGTATATTGTATTAATACTATAACAACACTATAAAGTTATTATTTTCATTAAGTCCCTTTGTACTGATTGTAGCTAAAAGGAAAATGTATCTTTTTTTAAAAAAAGTTCTTGCTTAAAATCAACACCTCTAATGCCTAGTGATATTTTTTCCATACAGAATACTATTAGGAATTTGGGATCACTATTGTAGTGTTTTAAAAAATGTTTTGCGGTTTCCACAATGGCTTTAAAGGCAAAACTTGCCTTGCCTTTAAAGCTATTGCCGCTTTAAATTTACCACGCAAAGTCGCCGGACATCGGCAATATGCTAAAATCGCTCTTTACATTTACCCCCAGATCTTAAAGGTTTTTTGGATCTTTTACAACTAATAGGAATCTTTTCACCAGTCACATCTCGTAAGTCAGGATCTAATTGTAGAATATATTTATGTTTATGTAGTATCTATTGGATGTCTTGCCATCGATTTTTGTAGGTACTGATAAACATTATCTGTTCCTTATTCAGTTTTTGTTTTTTGTTGTTGGAAATATTAGAGTTTCTCTTTTTATACCACCATTAGCTTTTTAGCAATTTGTGCTACAGTAGCTCATCTGTGGGATTGGACCAGACGGGCTAGCCTTCGCTTCCCACGCGCATAAATGAGCCTTTGGCGCCCATGACGTTTTCACTAGTTCACCGGTTGTCCTTTCTTGGACCACTTTTGGTAGGTACTAACCACTGCATACCGGGAACACCCCACAAGACCTGCCCTTTTGGAGATGCTCTGACCCAGTCGTTTAGCCATCACCGTTTGGCCCTTGTCAAAGTCACATCAACTTCAAGAACTGACTGTTCACTTGCTGCCTAATATAGCCCAACTCTTAACAAGTGCCATTATAACAAGATAATCAATGTTATTCACGTCACTTGTCAGTGGTTTTAATGTTGTGGCTGAACGGTGTATAGATATAATGGTTTTTTTGCCCTCTCCGTACAACATCAGGCAGTCCTCAGTGGACTTGTGAATGCAGCATATGTCGAAATGGCATCAATGACTCTTAGCAGCTATATGTAAAATAGGATGGCATATTTACAGGTGGTATTGGCTGTGGGTCATTTCAGTTGTCACATTGCGAGATGCGGTGCGATGAGTACCGCATTCACATGAGAAGCAGATGTGACAGCGTTACGGGTTCTGCCATTCTGATTCAATCAGACGTGGAGAGCGGGGAGAGGGGCCGACACCGGGGCTGGCTGCTGCTTCTAATGATCAAAGAAGCTCTTCACATGCTGAGCACATACACCAGCCGCTTAACCCATTAGCAGTGCAGATGTTACATGTACATGTGTGACTGCTGGATCTGTTACCTCTAGTTTATTTATTAAATCCTCTTCATTTTATTCACTTTCTAATATTTTCCCCCTCCTTCCATCCCCTATCACTTAATACGCCAAATATAGAACATCTAGGACCTGATTCATTAAGGAACGTAAATGCGATTTACGTGCCGTGTTTTGTGCAAGTGCCGATAACTAGTGACGACGGCCACGTATGTAGGCTAGAACATGTGTGTTCAATCAGGAGCACATGTTAAAAGGCATTTTATGTACAGTAAACGGTCAGAACATCCCAATACATGTACTTAATGGGTGGGAGACAAAAAATATATATTTTCTTTGATTTTTATTTTTTTTAAACTTTAGTGTACAATGAAAATTGCAGTTATACAGAATCTGAGTTTTTATAACAAAAAGACAAACGTGAGTTTGTCAAAATAAAGTATAGGTGATTAGGAAGGGATTGGAGGGTAGGAAGGGCAGAACCACCAAAATATATAAACTTCAATATATTTAAAAGTGAGAACCAACATTCATAAGGGACACCAAAATAAGTGGGATTGAGTTTTCAGAATACGAGTAAGTGGGTATCGGGATAGGTTCTAAGAGTGGAAATAGTAAAGCTAAGGTGAAATAGGTATTTGAGCAGGTTGACTTTGATAAGATAGCCAAGGGGCCCAGACCTGAGTAAAGTTATTGTCCTTGTCTGGGAGATAATAGTTGATTTTCTCCACGCATGCGATGCACCAATCACATGCAATAAGGGAAGAATTGCGCGGTGGGTGTTGACGTTTTCAGAATTTGGCTATAAGGCATTTTGCTGCTGCAAGGATAGGAGAGGCTGGTTTAGCTGATTGCTTGTCAGTCTCTTCAAGAGGATAGCATAGAAAGGAATTGACACAAGTATGCCCGATTTTTTAAAAAAAATGCACAATCCGTTCCTGCCTTAATGAATCAGGTCCCTAAAGTGTACGTGCCCCACACACGCAGTTTTTTGGGATGTGCCAATATTCAGTCTATTTTTTCAATAAATAACTAGTGACATCATCAAGCCTCATATCGCCATGATGTCACTAGCTGCTAGTGAATTGATTGGCTGCATTTTCATAAATATAGGCTCAACTTACAGAATGGCTGCCTCCATGGTGCCCAGGCAACACATTCACTATTGGGCATCAATAAAAATGTTAAAATCCGATCTAATACAGCAGAAACAACTCCGCATCCCGTGTTGTGAAAGACAAATGTTTCGTTTAAACACAGAAACCAACGCATAATATATGCCCGAGCAACCAAGAGCTCACCATGGGTAAGTGGATCATTTGCAAAATGCCAATCACAAACAGTGGGCTAATGCTATTTCCCGTTATTATCACCAAACGCTATTTGTACCTGTCCCTAACCACCCGCAAATAATAAGGCTTTCTTGATCGCATATGTGTCTTTCCCACGATCTGTTCTGTTTGCAATTGTGCCAGCGCACCCGTCCTGCACTAGGCCTACAATAGAACGTCCCCTGTCCTGAATATCCAGGCACAGGCTGGCATAAGTGGCAGAATCATCCAAATCTGCACGGGCACATAATGATCCACCCACATTTCTGGGCACGCGTAGAGCGATTTCTTGCAAGATACACTATGCATACTGGCATAGTACTCACTCCGCATCATCCCCATGTCTTTAAAAGCATTTCATACTTTGCTAGTGTTAGATTCAGCCCAGGTGAAAGTGTGGGTGTTCAGTGCTATAGTGACAGGAGCACTAGAATATGGGTTGGAATGTAAATGGACCTGCAGAGCCAGAAGGAGCAGATGGATGGGCCAGCCTGGTGGCGGAACAGAACATTTTATGGTATCCACTAAAAAATATACTATATTCATAGCCCCGACCTCCCCAGCCCCATCTAAACATAGCTCACCCCACCCTCTTATAGACTTTACCATCCCTTTAATCAACGTAACTCAATCCATTTCTGTCTCCACCTTATGCCTGTTCTTCATCTAACTGCTCTACCCCTCCAAGTCTTTATACTCCCTGTCACTCCTCACACCCATTCAACATCCTCCTCGGTATTATCAATTCCCACTCAGTCCCTTTCTCCACCCACAGTCCCTCTTATCATCATCCTTCTCTCCTAATCCCCCCATCAACATGTCCCCTTCATTCACTTCTCTCCTTCCGCAGGTTCTTACACCCTCTGTGTTCTAGCCTCCTCCACAGTTCTTAAGTCTCAGCCTACCCCCCTCATCAGGTTGGGCTGAGGGGCAGGGGGGCATCCGCCCCCTCGGCCGGTCTCATAGTGGGTTACCTTAGGCTGGGTCACTGAGCCACCTGCATTTTTTTCCCCTTTCAAACAGTCTGCTGATGTGAGTCTTGCTGCCTGGGCTAAAATTTGCCATCCCTCCCCTGCCCCCCATAGTCCTATTTACCATACCGTTTCTCTGTCCTCCCCTCCATATTTTCTCGCCATGCCGGACTTACAAGGCGGGCAGCGGGCCAGCGGCTCATCTCCTCTGTAAAGTATTTAAGTGTTACCGGAATGACGTAGTGATGCTACGATGCTTAAAGAAGGAAATGCTATGTTTTCTAATACCTTGGCTCAGCGGTATTACTATAATGCCGGAGGTAGACTAGAGGGGATGGGATCGCAGGTGCCTGATATATTGGGCATTGTGGGGTGGTACACCCCAAAACCCGCCCCCACACTACACAATGGAACAGTGTCCTACTCCCATACATGACACCTCGACATACATCATTTTAGTTTAGCAAATGGCTGCTGCTCTACATGTTATCCTCTCTACCTCCCTGTCTCCTTCACTGCCTGGGTCTAAGCTTTCAAAATTGAAACCAATGCAATTCAATATGACAAGTAACACAGCACTAAAGCTATGCATAAAAACTCAATGTTCTAGACATTCTAATAACGATTCATTTGATTGACAAGCACTGAAATATTAATTACACTATTGACTAATTTACATCGTAATTACATGAGCTAAATCTTTAAACCATTATGAGAATCGGGCTACGTTAGTTATGATTAATAAAAAAAGGCATTGCCCATGTAAATCAATAAGTGCAGCAAGACTATATGGAACAATCTATGCTCTGTTGGGAAATATAAGGATATTAGAAGCCACCAAGGAGAGCGTTCAAATATCCTTGTCCTATCTCATAGAAGGTGGTACATGTTTCTTTATAATACACAAGTAATTAGCATTTTTTGGTCTACCACACAGATGCATCAAAACTTCAGTGAATTATTTTCATAAAATATTTGGTTGCTGGAATTTTGCCTTAAGTGTTCTAGATTCTACCCCATCCACACCACTCTGAATGAAATGAGCATTGTGTTGCCCCAGCTCTATTATAAACTATAAATTCAGCTAAATGCAAATTTACAAGTACAGCTCGGGTTGGCATTCTACAGAATGGTGAAACAAAAAGGGAACTTGAAGATTGTATCCCAGCAACGCGTTTCTCTGTTCCATTGCGAAACGCGATTAGTGCAGATTTTTGTAGCAATTTTACTCAGCTCTTGTTTTTCTGTATCATGTTCACGGGGAAGGGATGTGGGTTCAGGCAGGTGCAGGAGAGGGGACCATACATATTAGGACCACCCGAGATGTATTGTGGAAGGTGCAATCTCTCTGGTTTCAGTGATTGTGATGTAGCAGTGAGGAAAAAAGCAGCTAACTAGTATAGGAATACTTTGTATTAACAGCTATAAAATATGTTGTTATCTATGTCACTCTGTGACCTTAATAGTCCCTAAGTTAATATTTAATAGTTGTGTATTCACACCACTCATATACTTAGGGCATATTACTTCCACCACCAATAATATGTAATCGTTTATGCTGTCAAACAGTGTATTACTGTTGGCAATATAAACCATTTTCTTGTTCAGACCCCCAAGTAATGTTGTTTTCTGAACTTTGCACTTTCTGCGCCGTTGACAATAGTAGTGTGAATGTAACTTATCTAAGGAAACTTGCATTTTGCAATAAGGAGGAAGTGTCTGCTTTATAAAACGAATTGAATATTTCTTTGTCTGATTATTTAGAAACAGATGGGTCGAGGACAATTTAATTACTGATAATTCCCACTGCCCAGTATGTGTCAGGATCGCTTACGTAACAGGAGTTCTGGAGCACGGGGGTCCTCTCTGAGTGTTTAATTTACCATCTTATGAGAAAGCTGTGATGGGACATCGGTACTCATAATGTTATTTCCCTAAACAAGCATTACATAGACGATGTACAGCAATTAAATGAACAAAACAGTAATGAAAAAGTGGTGCATTGCTTTACTGTATAAACTCAGCTATGGTAACATACAATTGTTTGCAAATGGTTGGGCACCTTTGGGCAAATTACGTGTTTCGCTGAATTTGTAAGTGAAAAAAGTTAATACGACCACTGCAGGGTACACATTAAAACATGACATATTTCTGCACATTGTAATGTACAATTGCTAATTATTTGAATATTTGCAAAAAAATCAGTACATGCAGCAGTTGCAAAAATGCTGACGTCCTGCCAGTACTTCGTAACACCCCTTTGGCAAGAAATCGCAGCCAAACTTTTCTCTTATCCAGCTACGAGTCTTTCTTTTCTTGCTTTTTGAAATTTTTCGCCAACTCTTCCTTGCAGAAATCTTCGAACTCAGAACTATTGTTTGGTCTTAGATGTACTGAATGTTTGAGATGTTGCCACAGACATTCAATAATATTCAAGTCTGTGGACTGTGAAAGCCATTCCAAATTCTTCATCTTTCATCCCTGTAAGTTCTTCATGCTTGATTTTGAGGTCGGTTTCGGATTGTTTATTAAAATATCCAAATTCTTTTCAGCCTAATTTTACTGGCTCAACAACATTAGCATCTAGGACTTGTTGCTATTCAGTTGAATCCATTCTTCTATCCAGACAATATTTCATGCTACCACACAACCACAAAGCTTGAATGCGTTCACTTCATTCTCAACGATTGGCAAGATCTTCTTTTCTTCAAATGCTTTACTTGTTTTTCTCCAAATGTATCTTGTGGTTGTGGCCAACAAGTAAACTGTTTTTCATTAGTCCACTGGACCTTGCTTCAAAAAGTTAATGTTTATACTTGTCAAAGTATTGTTTTCTCATATTTCAGATGTTGACTTTTTTGGACGAAGTTGTGCATTCCTGATAAATATTCCATCAATATAGTTTTTGTGTAGGCCAAGCACTACTACTGACCACTGCTATGTTGTCAGCTAAAGCTTTCTGCAGGTCCTTTGTTTAACATATGTGACCAATTCATGACAGTTCTGCAAGAGATTTTTCTAGGTCCCTCAGCAGAGCCGTCCGTAGGTTGGTACAGGGGAGATACGTGATGGGGGCCCCATGCTGTTACTATAACTGTAAGCAAACAGGCTGCTGGCATTCAGTCATGATGCTCCCGAAGGCCCAAATCATGTCATGCTGCCTTTCACGTAAGGTGCAGACCGGGCGGGCGGCTGCCAGTGTGCCATATGGCATTGTCTCTCTACCACCCCACCACCGACATATAGGACTGCTACTTAATATAGCTCCTATAATTGTGTTTTTTACAGTACAGTAAAAGTTACAGTACCATCTACAGTCTACAGTTGACCTTCTGACCCACAGTAACTCGGAGCAACCCGTTGAAAGCTTACCACCCGGCTGTTAGATACCACCACAGTAAAACATATGTAGCTGTTTACTATAAACATTCTCTCTGCCCACAATAATCTAAGAAGAGGCTGGAGGGAGCTGGCGCCTGCTCTGAGCGTTCGTCACTAAAGCTTCTCTTTGCTCAGATATCAGTGCATGGAGGCTGCTGATTGGCCATTCGACTGCCAATGAATAGCTAAGCTTGCCCGCTTTTAAACAGGCAAGTGCGCGACTCCTGTATAAGGCTCTGTAGGCAGCACATGGACTCCTGCCCCAACAGCAGAGCTGATGGCAGTTTACTTAATGGCAATATGCTCTGATGTTAATGCAGGGTGAGGTGCTGGGGCCCCAATCATAGGCAAACCATGGTGGGGGTTTCCTAGTGCCTGGAAAACCCCCTCCAAGCCTGGAGCACTGTATAATTGAGGTGGCTGGACCCTGCGCCCGCTTCACACGGCTCTGCTTGAAAAGGGAGAGCTGCGTGCACCTAACAGTAGCCCACGCAGCACTGCCCATGTATATTATGGGGATAGGAAGAGTTGGAGAGCAGCCAAGCACTGTTTAAAATTATAGCCACACCCTCATGCATGCTGCTCACACCCACTGGTGGTGTGGTGTGGAAACCCCCCTCTACAAATCCTGCGTTTGCCCCTGCCAATCACCCCTAGGGCCCGCCACTGGTATCAGGACAATTAGTCTGTGTAGCATGCATTTGGCTTGCATCTGTACACTGTAGAGTCACCCTTCCAGCTGTGACGTATATATATTTAAATTATGTCATTTTGATATCAAGAGAGACGTGACATGCAGACACAGAGATTTTCTACCACTACAGAATGTCTCCTCATGATCTGTACCACAATCCATTACCATCTATGTTTTATTAGCACATAAGTGATGCAATGGAGATAAACTTGGGATAACCTTGTCTATGAATATATTATATTTATATTTTCCGTGTCAAAGCCTCTATTCCGATGACTTTTAAAATACAAAGTAAGGGGTTTTTTCCCATCACCTACCTTCAAACTGCTAAAAATATTCCCCATTTCAGCTAAATAAAAAATAAATCTGAACTGCCTGCTCACAAGGGGATGTGATTTGAAGAATAATTTGCTGACATTATCCACACTTTCCAGATGAAATACTATTTTTATTGACACGGTTTAGGATAAAAATGGAATTGATCTGCTTGCTGCATAATCAGAAGTGTTGGATGGTGAACTCGTAGCTTCATGGAGATTTCAATATGAAAGATACCCATAATTTAGCAGAGCATTGGGGTTCAATGATATTACCCTCTACATACACGTTTGGATTGACTGTACTTTACTCCTGCTCTAACATGGATGCAAGTACCCGGCTCAGTTTAGACAACGTATTGGATACAAGTCACTAACATTTTGCAAATACTTTTATATCTGTCCCTTTCTTTTTGAGATCACCCACTGCACCTTAGCAGGGGTGTTCCAGATAATAGCCCACCTGCCTTGATAGAACCTGCACCTATTTTCTATTGTCCATGACCAAGATAAAGGGCAAATAATGTAGATAAATAATTTTTTTGCAAGATAATGTGTTGTGAAAAAAAAAATTATTATCCTAATGCTTACAAATAATCGGACTCTAGAGAGAACAGTTTACAGCTGTCCAATCAGAAGGGATTGTGTAGGTGGCGCAACAGGCGATTATGCTAACAAACTGCAGTAGTATGAGACACCGCCACAGATGGGAAAGAACAGTATTGAATGTTGGTTGTTAGCTTTATTCTCCCATACTGTAATCTTATTACTTGTTATTAAAGCACATTCTCTCATCAAAGTGCAGTTCTGCAATACAGCCAGTAACACTGTTGAACTCGTTCCCTCTAGTTGGCTTATGCTTCACTACTAGGGGGCACTCTGAGGGGAAGTAGAATTTGTACGCAACTATGCAATTATCCTGCAGATCACACGATTCACAACCTCTTTTCATACATTGCAAGAGTGTGTACGTACCCGTGATCATGTTTTATTGTACAAAAGCACAAAGTATCTGTTGATTTGGTTTTACAAATTTCTTAAAAATCAAGATCAACGATGTCGGGTAGTGTGGAAGTGAGTAAGCACTCACGACCAGCAGTGTAGGCAGATCTCTGCAGAGTGTGTACAGAGTCACAGTCTTTTCAGCAGGTGGTTATGAGCGATGAGGATCACAGATCTGAAAGTAAATCGTGTAGGTGTGTATTCATTCATGAATCGGCATGCTCATCGGGACTTTCAATCGTTGGTGAAATTGCTGCAAAAATTGCATCTCAAGTAAGATTGTACCCAATCTCTATATCTCTATATCTCTATATCTCTATGCCAGTCTAATACGTCCTAGGAATAAATGTATCAAGCTGAGAGTTTTCCGGCGGGTTTGAAAAGTGGAAATGTTGCCTATAGCAACCAAACGGATTCTAGCTGTTATTTGCAGAATTCACTAAATAAATGATAGCTAGAATCTGGTTGGTTTTTCAAACCCGCCGGAAAACTCTCAGCTTGATACATTTACCCCCTGGGGTTCGCAGTGCTGCACCAATCATATCACCAGTCTTAAAGAGACCTTGAACTATACTGTAGAAGATTTTGCATATTTCACTTGCAAAATTTGGCCTCGAGTGTCCCTACCACAACAACATCTGGGAAACTAAACCATACCTGGCCACTCTCCCGGACTGTCCGGGAGACTCCTGAATTCTGGGTACCTCTCTTGGACTTCAGGGAGTGCAGTCTGTCCTCCCGCACCCTGCCCACACCTAGCGAAGTGGGCGGGACGGGGACCTCGGTGACGCGATTTATAGCAAATTATGGTTTTGACCCCTTGACCAGTTAGAGCATCACTGGTTTTCCTTGCGGGACCAAATGACGAGATTCGATGCGCCACTTGCCCCTCTGCACTGGCCACTTGACATCCTCTCTATTATCTCCCGGAGAGGAGAGTCAGAAGTTGGCAACTATGGACGTATGAGGACTGAACACTAGTGCGGAAGACATACTGGCCACCCATGAACTGTGGTGAGTGGGAAGGCAAACGTTTAATTTTTAAACATTTATGCTTACTTGCCAAATATAGTTTTTATATCGTATTTTATATGCTGCATAAGTTAAATTCATTTTTGCTTTTTTTTTTTTAAACAAAAGTTTATTAAAAAAACTGTTCCTATAACTTTGTAAACATTCCAAGCAACAAAAAACTAGAAACTTGCAGGAAAACACTATCAAAACCTAACTGAAAATTTGTTCAACGCTTTACACGATTTACTCGGATGGCGAGATCCTCTAGAAAATGTAGACAACCACTATCTGTAATTACAACTTATTTCACTTGGGCAACTGTGAGACAGACATTGTTTACTGTTTAGTCCCACATTAAACCTAATAAGTAGTTTCTTTGTGGTTCTTATAAACACTCTTATTACAAGTGCAATATTCTTTAATTTCGAGATATATTTCCCCGCTGTAATTACAGCTCAGCGAGCCAATGTACATCTGCAGCACGCTGAATGTTATGTCAGTATGAAGCATCTAAGCTACAAATCAGATCTACATTCATCAGCCCAGATTAAAAAATAAAAATAAAAGGTATCTGGCAGAAAGTATAAACGACATGATCTTAGAAAATAAAAATTAATAGGCATGAAATTGTAAATGGGTAGAGGCTAGGCATGATTATATAATATATTATAGGCCACAAAATATATTTTGTGGAACAAAATCAATTTTTACTTTACAAGAAATTAATTTTGTATCAAAGAATAAATTCTGCACATTAGAAAATTGCATTGTGTGGCTAATATATTACTGTGCCACAAAATAAAATTTGTGTCTCAAATTAGTGCTCAAAATGGATTTTGTATCCAAATGTTTTTGCTACCCTAAAGTATTTTACACAATTGATCACACAATTGAAGTGACTGAGCTCATTTGGAGAAATTAATGAGACCATATAATTTGCCTGCAAAATTCATCATATGAAGGAAACATATTCGGTAGATGAAATAATAAAATTTTAGTTTTTGTCAAAACAAAATGACAGAGCATGATTTTGTAACACAAAATCCATTTTCAAGTCACAAAATCAGCAATGCATAATACATAATACTGCAGACATTATATAGCATTTTTATAACACAAAATTAATGGTATACCCTAAAACAATCTGCATTGTCTTCAAAATAAGTTATACACAAATTGTTTGCCAATTGCATAACAATGGCATACAAAATGAATATTGTTAGTCACATAATCATTTTTGTCTGTAAAATTGTTAGGAGTTTGTCTGCAATATATGTTAGATCGTAATAGATTTTGTGCAAGGGAGATGTCCAAGAGAAATAAAGTGGAAGCGATTTATAGTCACATAGACCAGCTCATGATAAAACTGCTTATGTGGAAAGAGACACAGAACAACCCATTGGTAGGACATTGCCCTCAAAACCGCTTTGCAACAAATAAGGTTTAAATCGTACTTCCTAGCTTGTGGTAATTATGTGAACCCACCATTATTGTGCTAGGTGCCTGCCTGCTATTGCTATTGCTCGCCATCATTCCACCTCTCCAGGCAAAGAGAAATGTAAGTCATCTATTTGTGAAAATGTTTATATGGACATATGCGCACACATATTTGTCGTGCGCATTTTTGGCGCGCAGATTTTTGGCGCACACGTGCAGTAAGGAATTATGTATCGTATGAAAAAAAAATAATGCAAAACAAATTTATGATCACTTCTAAATGACCCCCCTAAATATAGGCAGAGGCAGAACTTCTGTGCTGCAGCCCGTGCACGGCATCAGAATTCCTCATCAGGAGCATGCAGATGCATAGCAGTGGGGCGGGGTTGGGGAGGGGTAGTAGGGAACATTTACTGCTTGGCACATTCATCGCCTCCTATTCTATCGGTATTGCGCTCAGATCTCTAAATATAGAAGCTTTTCAGATGAGTTTGAGATGCCTATGAGAGATCCCAAGCTGAAAACTTCTATACCATACTCAGGGGTGCACCCAGGGGGGTTTCCTGGTGCCAGGAAACCCCACCCCATCCCAGTCTGGGCACTGTTTATTTGAAGTGGCTTGCCACGTGTTTATGATGGGGAGAGGATTTTCCTGTGTACATGTTGGGTATAGGAAGAGTTGGAGAGCAGCCCCCATGCATACTGGTCAGGCCCATTGGTGGCATGGCCTGGAAAGCCCTCTCTAGGAATCCTGCGTTTGCCCCTGATACTGAAAGGGCAGCACTGCAAATGGAAGATGTAGCGGAAGTGTCATGGAATGGACAATGCTTCTGAGGACAATGAGGGTGAGTCAAGCAGGCATGGATGAGGAGTCATGGAGGTGCTCACAGGAAGTAAGTATAAAGAAATCATGAGGGAACTAAACAGCAAAAAAATGTGGGAGCACATATTGCTGAATATACATGGGAGAGCAGGAATAATGAAATGGGACAGTAGATGTAGAGAAATGGGGGGCACAAACATGTTAGAGCAGACACGGGGAACAAAGAGATAAAATGTGGAAGCAGACATGGAGAAGAGTTGTAGAGCAGTTGTTGTTGCAGAAGGTTAGGAAGAATAGAAAAATGTGGAGTATATAAGAGGCTTTGGGAAGCATAAACAGGGTTGCAAGTAGTGTGGAGATGCCGGTTGCAGTAAAGGAGTCTGGGAATAGAAGCAGCTACAAGTGAATGGACACCGTCAGTGAGGGGCAGCACCAGTAGTAGTGGTCAATAATGGCAGGTTAATGACGGCAAGAGAAATTCCACAACAAATGTGTAAAACACTATACTACCCCAAACAGTGGGTAAAGTAATTCCATCCTGACACATATATAAATCCAGAAAGGGGTACTGTGCTGCCGTAAATGTTTACCAAAATAGATGGGTCCATAGAGTAGACCATCGGTAGAAGGTCAAATCTTCCAAACACTAGACTGTCTAACCGAATCAGCTAAAGATGTAAAATATATTCTATATAACGGTACAGCCTACATTCTTAGGGCAGAGGGCTAGTAAGTAGGAAGAGCTGGTATTCAAATTCTGAGTAGCGTTCAGAATGTTGAAAAATGAAATTATAAATGCATGTTATATTCCTTTATGTAAAGTACAGTTGTACACCAAAAAGTTGTAATTCACCAGAGACCAGATATGCTGCGTGTACTAAGATAGGTTCTGTGCTTCCATCTTGTCTTCCACACATTATAAATCAATTTACAGCAGCTTTTAGATTTAATAGGATGCTTTCCAGACACATTTAGTAACAGGCTTTACAAATGCTGCAAATGAAGTACAGGTGTTAATTTAAAGTCACTGTACCTTTGACTTGTTAGTGTATGACTTTAATGAAGAGACTTCTTCATGTGAAACGTACGGAAACTTTTAGTTAAGCAAAAAAAATACAGTAAAGACTGTTACATAGAAATGTAGAATTTAGCAGCTAAACAGCTGGCCAATGTCGTTACAGGTGTCAGAATTTATTTATTCTTCAGCCAACTTTAGACAAATGTCACTTCCCACAGCCAGACATGCATAGGGACGTTCTTGTCATGCGTTGAGGTGAAAACCTCACTTTAATAAGAAATAGAAAAAAAATATAATAATCGAACTTTGACCTAGTTGCATCTGCAACCCTAACGGGCAGGCTGGACGGGAAGCCTCTGTCCCCCAGGTCTATCTAATTTTCATTGTTGGGGCTGGATGGGTGCCTGCAGCCGTACACTGCATGAACGTGCCCACCGGCCATTCTTCTGTCATACCCAGTAGAATGGCTGGTAGCACATTGATTGGTGGATAGTGTTGGCCATTCACCAATCAGAATATTCGGAGATCTCCACACACTGATTGGTGAATGGCTGGAAATGTACATAATTCAGGGTGCAGGAAGCTGTCTGATACCCTCTACAGCATACTGAGAGACAGTGAGGCAAGAGGAGTAAGTAATTGAATTGGGTGGCGCTCAGAGATCTGGGAGTAAATGTATGAACCTCTGGATTCTTCAACTCCGGCGAGTTCAGCGTCTTCAACGCTTAAATTTAAAGCGGCGCTGCCTTGTAAAGGGAAACCTCCCTTTACAAGGCAGCGCCGCTTTAAATTTAAGCGCTGAAGACGCTGAACTCGCCGGAGTTGAAGAATCCGGAGGTTCATACATTTACCCCCTGGGGTCTGATCATTACTGAGATTAGGGTGGGAGGAGGTGTATGTGTAATAATACCGTCAGTGCAGGCTGACGTCATCGCGACATCTGTCAATAGAAATTTAAAGCGGCAATGTCGGGTTAAGTATTTAAAATTTCTATTGACAGACGTCGTGATGACGTCAGCCTGCAGTGCCGAACACTTCTCTAATCGGAATCACTTGCTGTCAGCATCGTGCTCCCATCGGAGATCTCCAGCGTCAGGTTTAAAGTAAGTCTGTTTCTTTTCCAATCGGTTTATTATAATTTCGGATTTTCTCCGCCTACTGTGTCAGACTCGCTAATGCTCTGACTGCCTACCAGTGTGTATTGCTGCAATCCTCCCTACTAACTCTATGGCTAGGGTTAGTAGTGTGCTGGCCCTGCCTACTTATATGTTGACCCCACCCATATTTGATTTGGTCCCGCCCACATAAAACCACTTTCGGAATTTTTTCCAGGGCCACTTTCTTTTCCCGAACAGCTCATTTGTTGGTGTGTTACAACAACATCAGATTTCTGTCACAAAAGTGCAGCTTCTCATTTGTTTCTATCATGTATTTTTTTATAGAAAATATTTGGCTGCAAATGAAAATATCAGTAAGTGCACAGTGCGTAATCTTCCCCTGGGAAGAAGTTTACATTTCAAACTATTCTGACATCCCACCTACTTCAAGACAGATGGTAAAACAACGTATAAATAGCTGCTGATTCAGAAAAGTGTGAGGAGAAAACAAAATTGTATTTAATATCTGCATAGCTGTGAAGGTTTGGAAAGTGAGATAAGAAAAAAGACTCCTGGCGTCTGTTCGATATAACTTGGTGACTTTTTATTCAGCCGTAACTTAGAGGTGGGGTGCTCACACAATAGAAGCTAACTATAAAGCGTTAGAGGAAATAGAGATGACAGAACTGTGTATTGCATCAGGGGCAAACGCTGGATTTGTAGAGGGGGGTTTCCACACCATGCCACCAGTGGGTGTGGCAAGCATGCATGGAGGCGTGGCTATAATTTTAGACAGTGCTTGGCTGCTCTCCAACTCTTACTATTCCCATAATATACATGGGCAATGCTGCCTGCACTACTGTTAGGTGCCCGCAGCTCTCCCTTTTAAAGCGGAGCCATGTGAAGCAGGGCAGGATCCAGCCACCTCAATTATACAGTGCCCCAGGCTTGGAGGGGGGTTTCCAGGCACTAGGAAACCCCCTAGGTTTGCCCATGTGCATAACTCCCAATGATAAGAAACAGCCATTCCCCAAATCTACTCACAGCAGACCCCTATTCTATCCCATGCCTCCACTGATTGGGACAATCGCGCCCACATGTATTTGAGGACATCCCAACTTTCCGATAAGACTCGCTCCTTTTGAGGTCTGCAATTATTGGTTTGTATGGTGTACAGCACAAAGGATCATGAACATGTTAACTTAAAAGCAAAATAATTAACAATGTATTCAAAGGAGAGTTATTTGTGTTTCATTTGGGAGAATTGAATTCCCCCCGAATTTGCGCAGCGTTATAACTATTACCGTTATTACGGTAGTTTTAATCCGGCTTTCTGCTCGCAGCTCAGGGAGCTGCGAGCAAAAAGCCGGCGTTGAAACTACCGTAATAATGGTAATAAAGCACATTGTTACCGTAATAAAGGTAATAAAGCGCAGGTTTACATGCCAATATTATAGACATACATGGACCTTTTTAAAAAAATTAAATAAAATTCTTCAAAAACATATAATAGGATATACTTCATGTCTACTGTACAAAACAAACATTTTAACGTTGCTCCTGATTGCAAACACATGTTATAGCATGCATACGCGACTGACTTAACTAAGACTCAGGACTTAGACTAGACCTCTAGCTGGCGCAAGAGATACAGCAGAAAACCAGCATGCTTCCGCATGCGCCTGAACCTGACCGTTGCTGAACAGGAACACCCTTACTGTATATTGCTGACCTAAATCTGCCCATTCCCCACCCCGTTCACTCCCCAACATCGTAGGCTATAGTAAGTGTCGTTTGTGCTTGAAGCTGACTTGTACAGGGCTGCGTTATGTTGCATATCGTCCAGTTCCGAGCATGCGCAGAGTGAGTTTTGCAAACGATATGCACAAAACCAGCAGATACGTCCTTAATAACTCAGGTCCTTAATGTTTACATAATACACTACGGTGAATACAGATCAGAGTTCTGTTGTCTTCATTTTTCTCAACGAACGTGCACGTAAAAATTCTGTTTCAAACATTCTGTGCCGGATTCTTTAAGGAAAGTAAAGCAAAGAAATTAGTTACTTTGGACTTTGGCAAAACCATGTTGCATTGGAGGGGGAGGTAAATTTAAAATGTCAGGACAACTTTATAGTTGGGGTAAGGCATGTTCTAGATCTACTTTTATTGTCAGTGTAAAAATAAAGCTATCAAGTATTTGCGTCCTACATGAAAAAACAGACAGTTTTTTCATTATGTGCAAAATAATAAACTAATTTTCACCCCTTGCATTGCAACATGGTTTTTTGCCAAGGTTCAAAATTACTCACTTTTTTGCTTTACTTTCCTTAATGACACAGGCCCTTTGTGTTTATGTGTAGTCCCATGTATCTTAAAATATGTCCAACTCAATAAACAGTAATATTTCTATGTCAGTCATACAAATATATATACTTTTTCCCCACAATAGCGTAGAAATGAGGCTTGCAGTATTAGTTATAAATGCAAAAACTGCATTATCCTATTCATATATAATATAATATAATGAAGTGTCATATACACAAAGAATAGTGTTTTGACAGTGTTATAAATACATAATACAAACATCTGTTGTTTATCCCTTTATAAATCCATTGAGAATCTTCTTTCCTGCAGTACTCCAACTGGAAATGCCAAGTAAGAAATTCAAATAGACAGCCCCAACTTGACATAATGTAGGCGCTAATAAATGAAGTACTATCACCTTAAGAGATCATCATCATCACATATCTTTACATCAGGCCTCAGGTACCTGCAAAAGATGTAATGCCTCCTAAGAAGTGTATCAGGGGTGTTACGTATTGCTTTTATGTGCTGACTTTGAACTTTATTTAGTTATTTTTTTGCTTTCTTTTTAAGTAATAATTGTGTTCTAATCTATCTCATATTAGTATAGCCATTATTACACTGCGATATTAAAGTGGAACTGGTAGAGACCAAAGTTACCAACTGACAGTAAATTTAGTGGACACCGCCTGCAAATTTAAATGTCCAGACAGGAACACTATACAGTCCAACTTGTTTGTTTTCTGTTTTTAAACATTTTGCCCCCACAATTGTGCTTTCATCTATTGCCCAAAGTGCTCAGAGAGGAAATAGCTGGTATTCGTTCTGGATCATTAAATGCCTTTAAGATGAAGTCGTTAAGAGGAATTAAGCTGTAAGAATCTCAATGGCCACTTGGTCAGTTTAACATGTGGCTGCATAGACAGGCTCCTAGGGAGCATTCTGATTGTCTGCCTGCGCCTTTATAGAGATGGTAGCTGGATTACTCACTGTCCACTGTACTCCTCACTGCCAGTGATACTGTGGAGCTCCATCCATTTTAATGGACTATTCATCTCAATAGGATTTCTACTTGCAGCGCACCACCCTTTGAATATGAATGGGCCATTAAAATGAATAAAAATGTAAAAGCTATTATAATTAGAGAGTAAAACCAATATTTTTCAATTACCCAAAATCGATCAAAAGTGCTACAATATTGGCACAATTTAATAGATCTAAGAATATAATGATCATTTACTAATTTAAAGAATTTGGTCAAAAAATGGTATTATGGCAAATTAAGGCAATTTTGAAAGTTTAAACTGCTAGTTAAAGTTGATCTTTACTATATTATGACCCTCAGATTTTAGTTGAGGATCACCGCTTAATTCTGACTATCCTGACACCCCAGTATGCCCATTGTCTGTGTTAGGATTTAAATCTGCCTTGCATCCTGCTAAGTACCCAGTTCTGTTATGCAGTATGGCTACATAGGAGTGTTTCCCTCTGAAAGAACTGATCCCTGCGGTTGTTACTTTCAATTAGCTCTGAGCTGCACTACGGGTGTGTCTTCCCCTGTGAGGTTATTAGAACACTTCATTATTTATACCCTGACTTGCCTTGGACTCATGGCCAGTGATAGTGATTGACAAGCTGGCTCTTGGTTCCTGTATCCTGACCTGTTTGCTTCTGTCCTTGGCTCTTGTATACTGAACTGTTTGTTCATTTGCACCAGAAACATCCTCAGTGTGCTAGTTCATGTTCATGTTCTACATTGCCTCAGACTGTCATATTCCTGTGTTACCTTGTGCCTATTCAACATGCCAGCAAAATCTCAGAGATTGTGTTTATTTTTTTGTATACTTTTGCTGGGCTTTTAAACTGCTCATTTGCAATTGGGACAAAATAAAAACAAACAAACAAACAAACAAACAGGAAACAGTGTTTTGAAGCTATTTTATCAGTGTTCTATCCAGAGCTGGCTGAAGTAAAAGATAGATACTGCTAGAATGACACATGGGTGCAGTTTTGTCCCTGGCACCCTGGGAACATTAAATTATCCTGTCAGTATATCCCTATGTGTACATTGCTTTGTCAGCTGCAGATGTAGAGTATTGCTTCAAATGCATTATACTTGCCAACCTTTCCTGATGCTCTGGGTAAAAACAATCACTTGCTTAATCTTTCTTTTAGCCGCTGACTGCCCCTGTTGATCATCTTATCTTAATTAATCAAGAAATGTATCTAACTGTTGCTATGGCAGCAGTCCAGGTTTTTTTTTTCACAACAATCATTTAAATTAAACCTGGTTCCCATTTCCCTTTGCCCTGTTGCTGAACCTGATCATTCTTTCTGCAAAATTAAGTTAATGCTTATTCTGTATCCGTATCAGGACATTAGCTCATGTGATAACCAGACAAAACAGACTCCCTGGCCTAGAAATAGCACTATGTAACATTGTAACAATCTCATTACATTATATTAACAGGAAAAAAAACACGTCAGTATTGTGTAATGTTCATAAATATCGTTGGGAACGTCTGATCCGTAGAAAAAACAAAAGTCTCTCTCCGGTTGGGCAGAGACTGAGGAGCAAAACATGATGTTAAAGAAATATACCAGGTACACAGCTGCCGAGAGTTGGCAGATTACCTCCAGTGCCCATGCAGAGAGCAACTCTTCTTCAGAACCAGAAGACAAAGGAGGTAACATAAATGGGTAAGCCAACCTAAGCTCCCATCAAGTACCCCATGGACACTGAGGGGCCCAGATTACCCCTCCCTGACATTCCCTGTCTGACACCACATGACTGCTTCCATTACTCATATATTTTGGGCTTTATCCATTGTACCCATCTATTGACAGCTTACCTTCCCTAGCTGGGGTCATTAAGTACTCTTTTGTTCATATCATTGTATGCAGTTTATTTGTATGATGAATCCTTCAATGTTCATCGCAAATTTATAAATAAAAGATTAAATAAATAATACTATTCCAAAAATTTCTCCTGTAAACTGATGGATATGGGTGGAGAATGTATGTGGATGGCAAAATATCTATATTTTAGATCCTGAGAGATGCTGAATGTGTGTCACTGGGTGTAATGTGGTACAGTGTGTTACTGGGTGTAATGTGGTACAGTGTGTTACTGGGTGTAATGAGGTACAGTGTGTTACTGGGTGTAATGAGGTACAGTGTGTTACTGGCTGTAATGAGGTACAGTGTGTCACTGGGTGTAATGAGTACAGTGTGTTACTGGGTGTAATGTGGTACAGTGTGTTACTGGGTGTAATGTGGTACAGTTTGTTACTGGGTGTAATGAGGTACATTTTGTTACTGGGTGTAATGTGGTACAGTGTGTCACTGGATGTAATGTGGTACAGTGTGTCACTGGGTGTAATGAGGTACATTTTGTTACTGGGTGTAATGTGGTACAGTGTGTCACTGGGTGTAATGTGGTACAGTGTGTCACTGGGTGTAATGAGGTACATTTTGTTACTGGGTGTAATGTGGTACAGTGTGTCACTGGATGTAATGTGGTACAGTGTGTCACTGGGTGTAATGTGGTACTGTGTGTCACTGGATGTAATGTGGTACAGTGTGTCACTGGGTGTAATGTGGTACAGTGTGTTACTGGGTATAATGTGTTACAGTGTGTTACTGGGTGTAATGAGGTACAGTGTGTTACTGGGTGTAATGAGGTACAGTGTGTTACTAGATGTAATGTGGTACAGTGTGTTACTAGATATAATGTGTTACAGTGTGTAACTGGGTGTAATGTGGCACTGTGTGACACTGGGTGTAATGTGGCACAATGTGTCACTGGATGTAATGTGGCACAATGTGTCACTGGGTGTAATATGATACAGTGTGTCACTGGGTGTATTGTGGTACAGTTTGCTATTGGGTGTATTGTGGAACAGTGTGTCACTGGGTGTAATGTGATACAGTGTGTTACTGGGTGTAATGTGGTACAGTGTGTTACTGGGTGTAATGTGGTACAGTGTGTTACTGGGTGTAATGTGGCACAATGTGTCACTGGGTGTAATATGATACAGTGTGTCACTGGGTGTAATGTGATACAGTGTGTTACTGGGTGTAATGTGGCACTGTGTGTTACTGGGTGTAATGTGGTACAGTGTGTTACTGGGTGTAATGTGGCACAATGTGTCACTGGGTGTAATATGATACAGTGTGTCACTGGGTGTATTGGGGCACAGTGTGCTACTGGTCGTAATGTGGTACAGTGTGCTACTGGGTGTAATGTGGTACAGTGTGTTACTGGGTGTAATGGAGCACTGTGTGTTACTGGGTGTAATGGGGCACTGTTTGTTACTGGGTGTAATGTGGTACAGTGTGTTACTGGGTGTAATGTGGCACTGTGTGTTACTGGGTGTAATGTGATACAGTGTGTCACTGGGTGTAATGTGGTACAGTGTGTTACTGGGTGTAATGTGGCACTGTGTGACACTGGAGGTAATGTGGCACCATGTGTCACTGGGTGTAATGTGGCACAATGTGTCACTGGGTGTAATGTGGTACAGTGTGTCACTGAGTGTAATGTGGCACTGGGTGACACTGGGTGTAATGTGGTACAGTGTGTCACTGGGTGTAATGTGGTACAGTGTGTTACTGGGTGTAATGTGGCACTGTGTGACACTGGAGGTAATGTGGCACCATGTGTCACTGGGTGTAATGTGGTACAGTGTGTCACTGGGTGTAATGTGGTACAGTGTGTCACTGGGTGTAATGTGGTACAGTGTGTCACTGGGTGTAATGTGGTGCAGTGTGTCAATGGGTATAATGTGGTACAGTGTGTCACTGAGTGTAATGTGGCACTGGGTGACACTGGGTGTAATGTGGTACAGTGTGTCACTGGGTGTAATGTGGCACAGTGTGTCACTGGGTGTAATTTGGTACAGTGTGTTACTGGGTGCAATGTGGCAGTGTGTGACACTGGGTGTAATGTGGTACAGTTTGTTACTGGGTGTAATGTGGTACTTTGTGTTACTGGGTGTAATGTGGTACAGTGTGACACTGGGTGTAATGTGGTACAGTGTGTCACTAGGTGTAATGTGGTACAGTGTGTCACTGGGTGTAATTTGGTACAGTGTGTTACTGGGTGTAATGTGGCAGTGTGTGACACTGGGTGTAATGTGGTACAGTTTGATACTGGGTGTAATGTGGTACTTTGTGTTACTGGGTGTAATGTGGTACAGTGTGACACTGGGTGTAATGTGGTACAGTGTGTCACTAGGTGTAATGTGGTACAGTGTGTTACTGGGTGTAATGTGGCACTGTGTGACACTGGAGGTAATGTGGCACCATGTGTCACTGGGTGTAATGTGGCACAATGTGTCACTGGGTGTAATGTGGTACAGTGTGTCACTGGGTGTAATGTGGTACAGTGTGTCAATGGGTGTAATGTGGTACAGTGTGTCACTGGGTGTAATGTGTCACTGGGTGTAATGTGGTACAGTGTGTCACTGGGTGTAATGTGGTACAGTGTGTCACTGGGTGTAATGTGGTGCAGTGTGTCAATGGGTATAATGTGGTACAGTGTGTCACTGGGTGTAATGTGGCACAGTGTGTCACTGGGTGTAATGTGGCACAATGTGTCACTGGGTGTAATGTGGCACTGGGTGACACTGGGTGTAATGTGGTACAGTGTGTCACTGGGTGTAATGTGGTACAGTGTGTCACTGGGTGTAATTTGGTACAGTGTGTTACTGGGTGCAATGTGGCAGTGTGTGACACTGGGTGTAATGTGGTACAGTTTGTTACTGGGTGTAATGTGGTACTTTGTGTTACTGGGTGTAATGTGGTACAGTGTTGCACTGGGTGTAATGTGGTACAGTGTGTCACTAGGTGTAATGTGGTACAGTGTGTCACTGGGTGTAATTTGGTACAGTGTGTTACTGGGTGTAATGTGGCAGTGTGTGACACTGGGTGTAATGTGGTACAGTTTGATACTGGGTGTAATGTGGTACTTTGTGTTACTGGGTGTAATGTGGTACAGTGTGACACTGGGTGTAATGTGGTACAGTGTGTCACTAGGTGTAATGTGGTACAGTGTGTCACTTGGTGTAATGTACTCTAGTTTACTAGCTATGCAACTGTTTATAGTGCCTGTAACTGCCGAGAAGTCTGTGTGGTGTTGTATAACACTGTGTGTGTGTTTACATTATTCTGAGCTTGGTGCAGTGGACTTTGCCATTGTGAGCGATATGCCGATGTCATTGTAGTGCTGTATAGAAATGCTCATACACAGGGGATCCATCTGTGTGGCCAAATATGAAAGACCTGTCCGTTCACTCCAACATTGGCCTAGTCAGCAATGTGTGTAATGTGCTGATGCCTGTGATTTATCCCTGTTTGTGTGTGACAAAGTCACTGCATACTCCCTATGGATCTGTACTGACCTGGCTGCAGATCTGTGTGACAGGGGCTTTGTTGAGGTTGTGTATGTGTGTGATGTGCCAGCATTTGTAAAAAAAAAATTGGCACCATAGTGTATGACATCTACTGTGTGAGATGTAGAATCATAATAAGCAAATCTCCTTCTATCTGATCGCTTTTGATTGGTAATTTTACGCTGAAGTGATCAGGTTATTATTATTTCTCCATCTACATTTCAAAGTATTGGAGACCTGTCAATCACACAACTCTGTTGATAAACATGGCTCTAGGTCTGCTCTGCTCCAGCAGACAATACACTGCAGGATACCTCCAATATATATGTGGAAAGTAAAGTCAACTGTTATAGTTTAGTAATGCCAAAACATTAAAAAATAAACAAATTCATTTTTTTATCTCTCCATAAAATACATTTATTATGATGTTATTAATGTCTACTGTATATAAAGTGCATTTTAACTAGGGATGTGCACCGGCCACTTTTGGTGTCTCATGTTTTGTGTTTTGGATTCGGATTTGCTTGTGGTTTTGGGTTCGGATTTGTTTCGCAAAACACTTGACGAAAGGTTTTGGTTCGGATTTAAGGTTTTGGATTCGGATTTATTTTGAAAAAAACATAAAAAGTGTTAAAAACAAGTTTTTCTGGTTTATTTTTACTCCTACGCTATTATTAACCTCAATAACATTCAATAACAATCATTTCCACTAATTCCCAGTCTATTCTGAACACCTCACACCTCACAATATTGTTTTTAGTCCAAAACGTTTCACCGAGGTAGCTTTCTGGACTGCATAGTGCAATGGTCCCGGTACCCAATTTGGTACCGGGGCCACAATACCTCCTCCAACTTTCAAGTGTAGTGTTTATAATTTATAAAAACTACAGTAGTTATAGCACATCAATAACTCTTGTTTTAGACGACCATGGTACAGAGCATTCATCATTGAGATCCCATCAAGTATGTGAAAGACAGACAGGGTCGAAGTGTTATTTGTTGACTTTGTTAACCAAAAAATTGTCGCTGTTGCAAATATTCGTGCAATGAAGAGTGACTTTTTCTATTAAAGGCTCAAGCTTTCAAGTGTAGTGTTTCTAACTTATAAACACCACAGTAGTTCAAGCACATCAATATCTCTTGTTTTAGACGACCATGGTACAGAGCATTCATCATTGAGATCCCATCAAGTATGTGAATTAAAGGCAACATGTGTCTATCTTATATAATAATATCTGAAATTCATCACACAGTAAGGGATTTTCAGGTTTGTAACTAAGTTAGCTATAACTTAACTGTACCTAATTTAATTATTGGTCTCTCTCACTAACTTCACCAACTGTGAAGAGGCCACAAGGGTTTCTCTTTAACAACTACCACAAACTGCCCCCAGCAGCAATTTGTCTGTTGGTGAGGTGACCACACCAAAATCATCATCATCACTCCACATATCACTTGTCACCTTCCCCTTCCTATAGTCCTTGTCATGTACAAACCCCACCACAGAGTAGAATGATTTGACACCATTGTTTCAAAGCTCTAAAGGCACCTATGTAGAAATATAAGATAATCAGATACCAAAGGCTTTTACAGTCAGATAAATAGAGGACTCCAGTTGTGGCTGGACTCTCTCCACTGATGGTCAGACTGAGCTTTATTGAGTTTGCTGGGACTTGTAGTTCAGAGACACAGCCCATTCCTGATACAAAGTTACTGATTGAAGACAATAAGAAGAAAGAAATGGTGCAGTGGATTAATAGCCTGCTTCTTTATTTGCAGTGATAGAGGAGTCTCTGGTTTGAATCCCCTGTATGGTCTCATTTTAATATATTGAATGTTGCAGCAGGCTGATTGAAAACATTGTGAAAAGTACAAGTTAGCTCAGTAGACAGTAGTGAGCTGCCCATGGAATTCCATCTGGCTTCCTCTTTAGCACATTTCATGTTACAACAAAAAGTCTCTCCATATCTTCAACAACTGTTCCAACTTGGTGGCGCAGTAGGTAGGTGATCTGTTTATATGGATTCCTTGGTTTGAACCCCAAAGCAGGTAACTTTTACAGCTCCGTTGATTTTGCTCCAGGCCCCTTGATGGCATTGATAAAAGTCTCATTGCTGCCTAGCTATCATGTACTGCCTAGTTATCATGTACTGCCTAGTTATCATGTACTGCCTAGTTATCATGTACTGCCTAGTTATCATGTACTGCCTAGTTATCATGTACTGCCTAGTTAGCCAGTTAGCCAGGCTAGTAGCCAGGTTGTGATGGTGGAGCTCCCAGTTCAAATCCCCAGACAGGCTTGATGGGCTTTCCTCTGTCATTAACCTGCTCAGTGGGATGGTTATTGGGTTCACTCCTAGTTAAATTGTTTGTGTAGCATTCTTTAATAAACTTGGCTGTTGTATTCAAAAGAACTAACAGCCAATTATATCAAAATACAACTTTTTTCTTACATTATTAGTTTGCCACTAGACTGCTCTTTTCTCCCTATTGCTCGGTTGTCAGTTGAGCATTTTACTGCCTTTGATGTTAGTAAAGACAGACCACCCTTCATGTAAGTAGGAAGACTCTTCTCAAAGTCATGAACCAGCCAGGTGCACCAACCAATGTATAAAGGGGATTTGAACCAGGACCAGGACCACAGGCATCTAATACAAATAGAATGCCTGGCTACTAGCCATCTGAGCCAACATATGGTATAAGCAACTAATGAGACTTTTCTCAATGTCTTCAACAAACCAGGAGTAAAATCCAAAGTACAAAAAAACTACACCTATTTGTGGATTTGAACTAAGACCTCAATTATCTCTACAAGCAGATAACCAAGCTACTAGGCCACTGAACCAGCTTAGGCTTACCTAAATGATGGTCCTCAGTGTCAAAATTCATCCTGGTGCATCAGGCAAGGTAATTAAAAGAAACCTGCTTTGTGGCTCAAACCAGAGTCTCCACCATTAGTTGTGAACAGAGAGGCTGGGCATTAGTCTACATATCCACCGTAGTTGCCAGGTATGGCAGGGGAGGATTATGCTTAATGACATCAACCAGCCTGGAGCAACATCCAAGGTACTAACAGAATGCTGTCTGAGGAACATAAACCAGGACTTGAACATCTCTGTTAGTAGAGCACATGGGTACTAGTCCAGTGACCCAGCACAATATCTTTAAGGGGTGAGACATTCTAAATGTCACTAAGCATGTGCAATATCCTAAGTACTAAAAAGATACCTGTCTGCAGATTGAAACCTGGGACTCTACCATCACTGGCGGTGACTTGCTGAGTCCGCTCACATATTTCTCTTAATGCCACAAACCAGCCTTGTGTAACAATCATGATAGTAAGAGAGAACACATCTAGTAATAAGCTCCACAATTACAGCCAAATGAGTACCTGGCTTCCAGGCATCTCCATCATAGCCAGGTGAGTACTGGGCTTCTTATATAGGAATGAACATGTGGATGAAGCCTCAGGTGCTGGTAACTAATTATTAGCCCATGCTGTGATGCATGGTTACACATTCCGCACATGCAGCCATCTTGAAGGGCTACTTTACGCACTTCCTGTAAAAATGAAGCCAGACATCGCAAAGCATCATTTGCTTATTTTCTGTATATATGTAGCTTTGTGTGCTACCTTTTCTGACTTACACGCAGAGGATTTAGGTATTGGTTTTATTACCAGGAGGACCAGAACTCTGGACAAATAAGGTTGTCAGGGACATTGTAAAGAATTACGGAGAACTGAAAAATGGAAAAATACTAATACAATCACACACATGGGTGAGACTTTAATCCAGATCACTTTACAGTCAAGGGAAACAAGATTTCACAACTTCAAGTAAAAAGGAAGGGTTATATCTTTATAAATGGCGTAAAGCAGTTTTTTATTTTTAAAAGGGCAGGAAACATCAGCTGCTTTGAGATTGGCCGCGGGATTCGGCAACAGTGTGACCTATCTGGCTGAAGAGTTCATCCCACAATTAGATGTCATGATCGGCTGAAATGCAACCTCAGGATGACTACGCTACTACGCTATTAACCTGGTCCAAAAATTAGTAAGCTTATTCCTGTATGCAGATTTTTGGGTACCGTTGACATTCGTCCCCCTACACCAAGGGGAGCATACAGTAAGGGTGTGTTTACATAAATGTGACTCAGTTTGACGTGCACACATACGCAGATACATCTATCAAGAGAAGTATATTTTGCATTAGGGCTGGTAACAAGATAAGCAATGATGATAATTATCTAATTGTGTATTAACCCTTCTAGTTTATATCACTTCAAACATTAGCATTTACTTGAACAAGCGCTTACTGTACCTGCCCTATGCTTGCAAGCTCTTTGCCTTCCTCGATTTGCCTCTATAAATGTAAGGAGTCGAATATGCATAATGTGATTTACACGGCATATAGAGTTTTTTTGTGTGCGCGCGTAGTAGTGAATTTCCTATTTTATTCTACACAAATGGATTTTCACCTGACTCTACAAAAAATCCTAAATTTGCTGAAACATTTTGCTCAACACAGGTAAGAACAATTTATTTTTAACAGGTGATATGTGACAACAGGGGATATGTGACAACAGGGGATATGTGACAACAGGGGATATGTGACAACAGGGGGTATGTGAAAATGTTATATGCATTTGTGAATGGCTCTTGTGTATTATCATAGGGATCTGTTACTTTTCTTACAACAAAATTACTAACTTTTTCAATGGAGATTTCATATTTTGCCTTCTGTATTGTGTGGTGGTGACAAGGGTGCTATGTGTTGTATGGTGGTCACAAGGGTGCTGTGTATTGTGTGGCGGTCACAAGAGTGCTGTGTGGTCTTCTGCTGCTGTAGCACATCCACTTCAAGGTTGGATGTGCTGTGCATTCAGAGATGCTCTTCTACATACCACCCATGGCTAATTGAGTTACTCTCACCTTCCTGTCAGCTTGAACCACGCTGGCCATTCTCTTCTGACATCTCTCATTAACAAGGCGTTTCCGCCCACAGAACTGCAGCTATGGTTTGAGCACCGTTCTCTGTAATCTCCAGAGACTGTTGTGTGTAAAAATTCCAAGAGATCAGCAGTTTCTGAGGTACTGAAACAACCCGTACGGCACCAACAATCATTCCACAGTAGAAGTCACTTAGATCATATTTCTTCTCCATTCTGGTGTTTGGTCTTAACTACAATCGTAATTACTGACCATGTCTGCCAGGGGAGGGCTGGCAAATTTAAGCCCAGGTCCAAGACTTGAGTCAGCAGCTATTAGTAAAATTTTAAAGGTAAAAACAAAATGCAGGTGGCCCAGTGACTCAGCCCACGGTAGCCCATTATGGGAGCAGCTGGCCCCCTGCCCTCCAGCCCCTGATGCCTGCATACTTTTATACATTGAGTTTCTGCCACATGATTGGCTGATTAGATATTTGCATTAACCAGCAGGTGTTCAGGTAAACCTAATAAAGTGGACAGTCAATGTTTATATATTAGGATCAATACACATACATACAATAGACAGTGTATTTATATATATTTATACATAGATTCAAGTTTTATTTTTTAAATTATTTTTCTTAAGTTCTCAGCACCCTGTACTGTGTTTAATGTTAAAAAAAATAATCTGAAAATTAGAATTTTCATGTATGTTTCTGTTAAAGCAATTTATAAATAAAAATAATCAACCATTGTTTGTATTTTTGTCTTTAATGGTCAATAAAATAACATACCTTTACCTCTCAGCTGTCTGATTTCCATCAGGATAGTTCTGATTTTAGGGGACTATCCTGATCAGCCAGGAGCTTGTCCCGGCATGAGGGACAGCTGGGACGTATTTCCAGTCTTCACTTTATATACATGATGTGTGAGCCAGTTAGTGGTGCACTCTTTATAAAAGGGAGGATGGGAGGGAGATGTAGGTGGTTGGAGGGAAGTGCAAGCTATGCCTTCCATGGTGCTGGCCACACCCACACCCAGCTGGCCACACCCACACATCACTGACCACACCTCCGGTGGGACGGCACTTCTCACAATAGGACCTTTAGAATTAGAGATGGTCACTGACCCCCGTGTTTTGGTTTTGGATTCGGTTTTGGATCTGGATTACCGTTGTGTTTTGGTTTTGGTTTTGCAAAACCGCCATTGCGTGTTTTGGTTTTGGTTTTGGTTTTGTTTTGCTATTTTGTTGGAAAATACATGTTTTTGTGCCTAAAATAACCCAATTTAGTGCTCCAACTGTTTTAGAGATAAGTAATCTAATTGTTGAGGTAATAAATCATCCAAAAAAACAGTTTAATTCTTCGTTGGTAGGCCTTCATTTATTCTACACACAAAACAGATTGTCTTCCTCTCCATCTATGCATATTGGCAATGCAGCCATCGTCTTTGAATCTATATTACACCCTACACTTATAGTTAAATATGTAAAGAAATGGAAAAAGACAGTTTGCTTTCTGTCTCTATAGGCCCCCTCCACTTTTTTAAAAAAACAAAAAATTCAGCCATTATAGACTGTACAATATTAATTGACATGGAGAAAGCCAGTTTGGTTTCTGTCTCTCTAGGCCCCCCTCCACTTGTATAAAATACCAAAAAATCCAGCCGTTATAGACTGTACAATATTAATTGACATGGAGAAAGCCAGTTTGGTTTCTGTCTCTCTAGGCCCCCCTCCACTTGTATAAAATACTAATAAATTCAGCCGTTATATACTGTACAATATAAATTGAAATGGACAAAGGCAGTTTGGTATCTGTCTGCATCAGATCCTCTCTCCACTAGGAGTAAAATAGAAAACTATTCAGCCGTTATATAATCTAGAATATAAATAGAAATTGAGAAAGGCAATTTGGTATCTGTCTGCATCATAATCATCAACATCATCATTAGCGCCCTCGTCGCCTACACAAATCTCCCCCTCATCCTCTTCTAATTCCAAAGTGGCATCCTCAATTTGGGTATCACCGGCTACACTCGGGCTATTAAGGCACACATCAGCAGAATGCTCACGATTAGACATCCCACTGTTGGATGGACTCTCCACAGGGATTGTTGTCATTTGTGAATCAGAGCAAATATTCTCCTGTAATGCCTCACTGTTATCTTGCAGCTCGGCTTTGACGCGTAACAGTAGTTGTGCACCAATTGTAGGCTGGGTAACTTTTTGGGATCTGCCACTAATAGCCAAAGGTGAAGGCCTCATTCTCTCTTTGCCACTGCGTGTGTAGAATGGCATGCTTGCAATTTTTTTTTTATCGTCACTTAACTTTTGCTCAGTTACACTTCTTTTTCGCTTCAATACAGTAAATTTTTTTTGGGTTTTTGTTTTTTGCACTAATTTGAAAACACTCTGTTGTTTGACATCGCCTTGGCCAGATGACGTACTGGGAACACTAACATCAGGACTGGTGACAGAACCTGGTTGCTCATTTAGATCATATGTGGACTGCTTTGAATCCATTCTGAGCGCAAACCACTGGGGAGTGCTAAAAATTATTTAGTAGATACTGCTGACAGATATGACTTTTGACAGCCAGAAATATTAATGCACAATTAGGGAGGACACCCCAAAAGCACTGAGGTGTGCTACAAATTATTTAGTAGATACTGCTGACAGATATGACTTTTGACAGCCAGAAATATTAATGCACAATTATGGGGGACACCCCAAAAGCGCTGGGGAGTGCCAAATATGAAGAAAAAATAATAAACCTCTATCCTCCTCTCTGCACTAGCGATTTTGGTTAGAGCAATTGCAAGAACAATATTGTATTCTCTGTCCCTGCTCTAATTAGCCTATGACTACACCCTGCTCTCTCCCTCTGTCAAATGGCGATGGATTGCTGTGGAGGCGTGTATTTATAAAGTTGAAGTATCGCGAGAACCGAGTCCCGAGATCCGACAACGTCACAATGACGTTCGGCCTCGATTTGGATTCGGAATGGGCGGGAGAGTACCGAGCTGCTCAGCTCGGTACTCGGATACCCAAAGTTCGGGTGGGTTCGGTTCTCGGAGAACCGGACCCGCCCATCTCTATTTAGAATATTCAGGCCCAGACCCATGTGGCTCTTAATCTGGCCCTGTACACAAGTAACAGATTTTCTACAATAGCATGGAAAAAAATCAGACCAAATAATCAGACTGTGATAGTTGCACTGTGTCTCCAGTTTAAGGCTATTCCCATAGACATTGTTGGACACCCAATTGTCCTAATTTGGGCAAGACAATTGTCTGCAGTAAGAGGGTGCCATGTGCATATGTGTAAATGCAGATGCTCTTTTAGGAGAGAAAACAAAACACAGAGGGCCTGAGTCATTAAGGAAAGTAAGGCAGGAAGGAGTAAATGTTCTCTGGGACAAACCATGTTACAAGGGGTGCAAATTAGTTCATTATTTTGCACATAAGTACATACTGGCTGCTTTTTTCATCTAGCACACAAATGCTTGATTTATTTTTACACTGAAATGTACAATTGATCTAGGACATGCCCTATACCAACTATAAATCTGTCCCCACATTTTAAATTTACCTCCCCCTCCAATGCAACATGGTTTTGTCCAGGTGCAAAGTTACTCCTTTGTTATGCTTTGCTCTCCCTAATGACTCGGACCCTATATCCTCAGGGATAATCCCGGTCGCTGACTAACAGCACCGACCACACCAGAATTAAAAGCAATATAATCCCATAAAGCCTTAATTAAATAAAATTGTAGCCACCACTTTTATACTCTAAAGAAGATAAATGCTGCTCCGTAAATTAATTGTTGTGTGGCCAATTTTTCGTACAAAATAGTAAACAATAGAAAAAGAAAGAATCACAAAGAAATCTTCTTCCCTGTATATATATACCACCATACGCTTGTATATTTAAAACATGTTTATTAAAAATAATCAAAATAAAATAAAACTAAAATAGCTAAAAACATTAGTAAGCTAATATAAGGACCAAGTATAGATCATAGAAAAAAGGTTATTTCAATTGTACTCCTCCATATGTTGACTTTCAATAATAATAGACACTGTCATATATAAACAGTGTCATAGATATTTATATTCAATAGGCTTTTCTTTAAGGATCAATGAGGGTTACATAAACAGTCCGCCTTATAGTGCTTCTAACACCGCCGGACGCCGCTGCAGTTAAAGTCTGTTCTTCGTTGGCAAATGAACAATCCCCTTTAAATTTCTCATAATATCTCTCTTACCCCTCTGTTGAACCATACTCAAATCCTCGTATTTTTATCATCTAGAAACCAACTGACGCGTTTCTCAGAGATAGTCCTCAAAACCTACTTAAGCCAATAAAGAAGCAAAAGTTTTTTTATTAATAAAAATGACTTAGCTATATAGCATCTCAGAAACACCTGGAAAGTCATAATCAATCACTACAGGTGTCTGCATAGTGGTATAAGTGGCTACTTGTATATGAACACAATTTAAATTCATTATATATACACATAGAAATCTTTATATATTAATGATGCTCATACAAATCATTTCATTATAAGGATTAGTGGTAAATCAATAATCAATCTCTACATTACTAAAAGAATGTAACACATGAGAAACTCAAAGTCACAAATTGTAAAAATTGTTTTAATTTTTTACAGGATTTGAACCTTGCACCTTGGGCATCCAAGTTCACTAACCAACTCAGCCATCTATTTAATTATATATCTGGGGGGTGCTCTTATCTCTCATATAACTTTCTTTCTTTTTTCTCTTTGTTGTTATTACAGAGATATTATAGATTCTAAACCATATATATATATATGTATATTAGAGATGGGCGGGTCCGGTTCTCCGAGAACCGAACCCACCCGAACTTTGGGTATCCGAGTACCGAGCTGAGCAGCTCGGTACTCTCCCGCCCGTTCCGAATCCAAATCGAGGCCGAACGTCATCGTGACATCGTCGGATCTCGGGGCTCGGTTCTCGCGATACTTCAACTTGACAGAGGGAGAGAGCAGGGTGTAGTCATAGGCTGATTAGAGCAGGGACAGAGAATACAATATTGTTCTTGCAATTGCTCTAACCAAAATCGCTAGTGCAGAGAGGAGGATAGAGGTTTATTATTTTTTCTTAATATTTGGCACTCCCCAGCGCTTTTGGGGTGTCGCCCACCTTTTTAAAATAATATTTCTATATATATCGCTAAATCCCGACCCTATGTATAGTGAAACTGGTACAGACAACACATATCACCCAGTCTATACTAATATCCCCAATCCCTCCACTTTAAAAATACTGGACCATGCTGGGATAGGATGGGCTTACTGTGCCAACTTGTTGTGGATTTTTCAGGTGTCACTTAACATGAGTAACCTGCCCTTAGTGAATACTCCTACTGGTGCTGCTTGGACAAACCAGGTAATCACGAATTTAAGTTTTAAATGTGCACCAAAATGGTCGTTGGAGAAAAGTCCCTCCCAGTTGTTGGAGAGCAGTCGTTCCCAGTTGTTGGAGAGAAGTCGCTCCCAGTTGTTGGAGAGAAGTCGCTCCCAGTTGCTGGAGAGAAGTCGCTCCCAGTTGTTGGAGAGAAGTCGCTCCCAGTTGTTGGAGATAAGTCGCTCCCAGTTGTCGGAGAACAGTCACTCCCAGTTGTCAAAGAGAAGTCGCTCCCAGTTGTCGGAGAGCAGTCGCTCCCAGTTGTCGGAGAGCAGTCACTCCCAGTTGTCGGAGAGAAGTCGCTCCCAGTTGTTGGAGAACAGTCACTCCCAGTTGTCGGAGAACAGTCGCTCAGAGTTGTTGGAGAACAGACCCTCCCAGTAGTTGTCGTAGATAAGTCACTCCCAGTTGTCGGAGAGAAGTCGCTCCCAGTTGTTGGAGAACATTCGCTCCCAGTTGTTGGAGAACAGTCGCTCCCAGTTGTTGTAGAGCAGTCGCTCCCAGTTGTTGTAGAGCAGTCGCTCCCAGTTGTTGTAGAGCAGTCGCTCCCAGTTGTTGTAGAGAAGTCGCTCCCAGTTGTTGTAGAGCAGTCGCTCCCAGTTGTTGTAGAGCAGTCGCTCCCAGTTGTTGTAGAGCAGTCGCTCCCAGTTGTTGTAGAGCAGTCGCTCCCAGTTGTTGGAGAACAGTCGCTCCCAATTGTTGTAGAGCAGTCGCTCCCAGTTGTTGTAGAGCAGTCGCTCCCAGTTGTTGTAGAGCAGTCGTTCCCAGTTGTTGGAGAACAGCCGCTTTCACCACCTGGATTCCTTCCTGACAGCTCTCCAGTCACTGCAAGAACCAGAATTCATCCACTGACAGCTCTCCAGCTGCTGTTGTAAAGAACATCACACGTCAGTGTTTGTTGTGTAGGCTTCCGTCTGAATAGATCTACTTTAAATATCAGCAAGCTAAATAAACTCACAATAGAAATATTACCATTAGTTAATCCGTTTACACAGATGTCTGTTAGAAAGCAATTAAATAACTGAGGAAGCCTGACAGCACTGATATAATACCCTATGTCCATTTATACTATAGACCATGTCCTCCTACACCTAGTTTCCCTTCAGGCTTTTGCCTCTTTATTAAAATTGAAAGCGAAAGATTCAAAATACTCAGCACGCCAGAGACGAATTATAATTTAAATTAAGGTGTCAAAAATAAAGTTGTGGAATCATATCAGGCTATTTATTTATTTTTTTACATGGAAATGGCAGCCCCCGGATTCAAGGAAAGGGCATGCTGGCTCTCTTGGCACTTGCAGCCCAAATAACAACACCCTTGTAAACAGCTTTCTGCGATGATTGGTCTTGACATTTTAATTTGCTGCTTGTTAAGTGCCCATTTTCTGTGAATTGAGCACACTAAATTGGAATGAATTCCAAACATGTTAATGCGGTGGGCTTGCTAATATGGCTTATCGGGCTTCTCAAACTTTTGTTATGTCAAATATACTCATTTATTTTTCTTAAATATAGAACCACCAGACATTTAACACATTTGCATGAATTTACATGTTTGGCCTAGAGTATGATTCTCTACTCAATGCATTTTCTCACCCAGGAAATCAGTGCCAGAGATATGATATGATTATGGAATCTCCTTCCTAGCTGTGACGGTTAAGTAAATGTGAAAGGAGGATAATGCAATAAAAAGCCATAAGGGCCATAGGAAGAATGTTTGTATTGTTTTCAAAACAATCTATATTTTAATTAATAATGTACAAAAATGAGTAAAAAAAAAAAGAAGAGAGTAGCAATGAAGATGGCAAAGGATGTAAAAGTGCTTGTACACATACTCATTATGAACATTGCAACACTACACAATGTCAATCTGGGGCAGGCAAAGCCAGAGGAATACTTTAACTCACCGTGGAGCATTACTACACAGTAGGGGTATATTTACTAAGCTGCGGGTTTGAAAAAGTGGAGATGTTGCCTGCAGCAACCAATCAGATTCTAGCTGACATTTTGTAGAATGTACTAAATAAATGATAACTTGCACCTGATTGGTTACTATAGGCAACATCTCCACTTTTTCAAACCCGCGGTTTAGTAAATATACCCTTAGGACTCATTTGGTAGCATTGTATTTGGCTGCCTAACCATTGAAGCCAATCAGGCAGTGCATTCATTTTAAGGAGCACGAGTCCCGGCGTGTGTAAGAAATGGGAGTAGCCGGTGTGTGTATGAAACAGGAGTAGCCAGTGTGTGAAGGGATAGGGAGTGGATGACGTTTGTAGGGAACGGGAGTGGATGGCGTTTGTAGGGAACGGGAGTGGATGGCATGTGCAAGAAACGGGAGTAGCCAGCGTGTGTCTGGAATAGGAGTAGCCGCTGCGTGTAGAGGACTAGAGTGACCGGTGCGTATATTGTATCAGAGTGGCTGGCATGTGTAGGGAACGTGAGTAGCCTTCGTGTGTAAGAAATGAGAATAGCCGCCCAGTGTAGGGAACTAGAGTGGCCAGTGCGCTTACTGAACGGGAGTAGTCCGGCATATAGGTGGCCTGAGTGGATGGCGTGTATAGGGGACGGGAATGGTCGGCATGTAGAGGGCCTGAGTGGTCGGCATGTGTAAGGGACGGGAGTGGTCGGCATGTAGAGGGCCTGAGTGGACGTTGTGTGTAGGGGACGGAAGTAGTTGGCATGTAGAGGGCCTGAGTGGTCATTGTGTGTAGTTGACGGGAATGGTCTGCATGTAGAGGTCCTTAATGGTGGTTGTTTGTAGGGTACGGGAGTGGTCGGCATGTAGGGGGCCTGAGTGGTCGTTATGTGTAGGGGACTTGAGAGGTTGGCATGTAGAGGATCTGAGTGGTCAGCGTGTGTAGGGGACGGGAGAGGTCGGCATGTAGAGGACCTGAGTGGTCGGCGTGTGTAGGGGACTGGAGTGGTCATCTTGTAGAGGACCTGAGTGGACGGCGTGTTTAGGGGATGGGAGAGGTCGGCATGTAGAGGGCCTGAGTGGGTGGCGTGTTTTGGGGATGTGAGAGGTCGTATTGTAGAGGACCTGAGTGGACGGCGCGTTTAGGGGACGGATGTGGCCAGCGTGTGGAGGGAACTTGTATCAGAAAGATAAAGGCTAATTTCTCAGTGGGTGCTGTGGTTCAGTGCAAATTTTACAGTTAGAAAATGAGCTTTAGCAAGTATACGCACAGGTGCTGTGATTCCTGGGGTAGGGGGAGTTACATGAATGTTAAACTACGGCGCTCCGCAATATTTGGCCTGAAACTCCACCTCTTTTAACTAATAAGACCCCACTAGCCTCAACATGTAGGAGTTACTCAAGGCTGCTGTAGCGTGGTTTGACATTGCAGCACGTGGAACCCCAAAATAAGCAACTTCAAATAATGGCAATCATAGTAAGAAGTATTGTAGCGTTTAATATCCATTTATCCATACCTCGATTGAACCTTTACCTTCAATATAGAACAGCTATCAGTAATCTTTCAGCGCCGAGTGAACCTGCATGCGCAGCAGCTTTGTTTCGGCAGCGCTGTCCTATACAGCAGCCGCGCGCTGCCAAAGAAACGTCCGCTGTATACAATACATCACCGCCGCGGATGCTTCTTTGACAGCGCCGCGGCTGCTGTATAGGACAGTGCCGATATGGTGGGCACTGAGTTAGCGCAGGGGGGGGGTGTTTCTGGAGACTCAGAAACCCCCCCTGCGTGCGCCACTGCAGTGGTTAAGTGCCATACCAAAGCTGCTTGTACCTTCTAAGCTGGTGGGATATAAAATCACTGGGTTGGCATTTGCCCCATGAATGGAGCCTCATTCTTTGCTATTATGTCATGTCTGCAAGTGTGCTATAAAAGTAAATATACACATTTCATCCTTCCAAATAGAATCATCAATTTTCTCATTTCTTTCATCCTGACGACGACTTCACCATTTTCTCTTTTGCATTGTCACTCAGGGGGCAATCCAGTCATTTGGCATTGTTGCCAAATAACTGGAACAGTTGCCAGTTGGCCACAAAAACATGTAAGGACAAGTTTCACAGAGTCATTTACATCGGCTAATGAATCACGCTCATGTATTAGGACTCTAAAGGACAGCTTTCGAAGGCAGAAAATTACAGAGATGCAGCTAAATGTTTTGCAGCTTCCTCTTTTGTGACATCACAAACTTTTTTGTGCAATTGCATTAAATCTACAAGCACATGCATGGCTAAGTGCAAAATATCACCCAAGTGTAAAAGAAACATTTCTTTTTGAAGAAAACCCGGAGGGTCCCCATGTCTGGGGAGAAAGGTTCTCACCTGATCCCGAGGGCCTATTATGGAAGGTGTCCTCTCCAGTTTCAGGAATTCTCCCTCCGTGCTGCGGAGTGTGCGTCCCCTGTAGGCGAAAAAACGGAGAGACACGTATCCTACAAAGAGGAGGGAAGGGGCTGTCCGGAGTGACGTCTAGGAACAGAGGCACTTGCTCAGCTCCGCTTTATGGCACCCTGTTTTACTCTGGCCTGGAAACGGGGCTACAAGAGTTCGGGACAGAGAACGCTCTCGCCCGAACCCTCTACTCACTAGTATTGAGGGCCACCCAATAGTCGATGACAGAGCCCGCCCTGCCAGCAGAGCTCCGCCGGGTCCAACGGTCACCACCTGGAACCGTCAGTATACTGCCGGAACTCAGGAGGACTCCGCCTTACCCTGCGAGACACCACCTGTCCTGGAACCGACCGGCAAACCTGTCGGAACCCAGAGAACGGGCTAAATACCACCTCTTATTCCCCGCGGAACACCTCCTTCTGGTCCCTGTGTAGAAAGCACAGTGCAACTCCACGACAGCAACAAAGGTCAACAATATAATATACAGTAAACCCCACAGTAAAATAACCAATGACCACAATGCAAAATAAGAGGTGTACTCCTACCCTGACCTGGCACCTGCTGTGCGTACGAAAGGGGAAGAGGGCTAGGCCTATCTGTCTTGGGCCTCGTGCCCTGCCTGGGGGTCAAGCCTTGTACCTGGGTGTGGGCCCTATGCCCCAAACCCTAACTAAGCTCCCTACCTGGCTAGGCCTAAACCCTGGGCCTACCTAAGGGCCTTGTGCCCTGTTCTAGAGCAGCGCTCCCTACCTGGCTAGGCCTAAAGCCTACTACTAACTGGTGTCTTGTGCCCTTCTACTGAGGCAGCACCTCCTACCTTTCCAGGTGGACACCTACAATGGCCCCTCCTAACTGCAGCACAGGCCTAGTACCTGGAGTGGGGCGTGGGCCTTGTGCACTCTTGAATAGCGGGAGATTAGAGTGCGGGTGTGGGCGCGGGAGAGGTGGTGTCCATTGGGGTCTTGCCTGTTCGAGGGATTCCTCTGGTCACGTCTGCGTAGGTCCTCCTCGGGGTTTCCAGGGATGGGCGCCGGAACTCGCTTTCACTCTTCTGCGTTGCTGGATCTTCACCAGGTTAGCTCGTAGCCCTGCCAAGGCTCCTCTGTCTGGGCTTCCAGCTGGGCTGTCCTCTTGACGCGATGCCACTCCACGTCCTCTTCTGCCTGGCTTCGCCGTCGACTGCACTGATGGGCTTGCACACAACAGGAGATTGTCAATGCAGCTCTGAACGGCGGAATTCTCATAAGATTAAGTTTAAACTTGTTCATTCCCAGACTACCTACTATTAACGGGGACATTTGTTAGAAGGTTTTAGTAATAATATATGGATGCCAAAGGATACAATATGTGGCTCATGATTGGATTATTAAAACACCTTCCAGTAGATGTCCCACAAATGAGAGAACCCTCAGCCAAGGGAGTGACCCTTGTCATAGTAAAGTACATTGCTGCCTGGAGCCAATGAGAGAACCCTCAGCCAAGGGAGTGACCCCTGTTATAGTAAAGTACATGGCTGCCTGGAGCAAATGGGAGAACCCTTAGCCAAGGGAGTGACCCTTGTTATAGTAAAGTACATTTCTGCCTTGGTTTAGTTGGCTTCTTATACTTAGGACACGTATGTCTTCAGGGCCATCTTAACAACATTATGGGCCCCCGGGCAAAGCAGTGCACCGGGGCCCCTATATATATATATATATATATATATATATATATATATATATATATATATATATATATATATATATATAGAGAGAGATACAGATATAGATATATAGAGATAGATGTACTTGCTCAGTGACCCTTGAAGGTTTTTTTTTTGCAGGTTTTTTCTTTTGCAGGATTATTTATTCTAATTAAGAGCCCTGTCTATGGGGCCCCCTTGCCCGTGGGGCCCCCGGGCACCTGCCCATCGTGCCCAATGGAAAAGATGGCCCTGTATGTCTTCCTCATTCAGAAGATGGTTGAAATATTAATCCTAGATGCATTATTTAGAATTCATTGCATCTACTCTGCTCAACATCAATTCCATACAAGAGAGAATAAAAGAGGCTGAGACCGGCTTTTCTTTATGACACGGATAGACCAGATATTTTGAGTCACACAAACGATTCTTTACAGATAATGGAAGCATACAAGTAATACCTACATTATGCACATCACATCTCCTGCCTATTGTACGTGGAGAAAGTGAGAACACAATATAATTTCCCACATTCCTAGCTTTAGTTAATGTGCACTGACCATGTTACAGATGAAGCCTCTTGTGCAGATGTAACTTAAATAAGGTTTAGTGCATGAGCGCACGTCTTTTACATGATGTGCAATAAAATTCATTTGGTCTTAATGAGAAATCATTTACAGGATAATGCTAGAGAGGTAACAATGAGCTTTGATTAAAAGAACCAAGCTGTTTAGTAATTTCCCAGTCAAAACAAAATACTGAGGATTGTTTCTTGTTGCGATCATAGGAACCACTGTGTCTGCTAATATAGTCATATTCATAATGTACTAATTACATTTCTGTTTTGTAGTGCGGTGTGCTGCTCCCTCCTGCTAAAACAGCCGAGCGGATTATCAAAAGCACCTTGAAAAGCGGAGGAGAACAATAGGATAAGAGGTAACACTGCAACAAATTAATGCACCAAAGAACAGAATACAGGATCCAGATGCAGGTTCTTAAATGTTTATATTTGCATCAACGAATTTGACAGATGTTTCTATTTTGGCATAAAACGGATGTATGCCATAGAAGTTTTCTGCTGGATTTTTATTGTTAATACGGCCACTAGGTGGCACTGTGGTTTTTTGGATGATGCAGTACATAATCTAATCAGCACAAAGGCAGTTCTCTTACATTAATACAGCGCCCCTTCATTACACCTCCCCTCTATAATATTTATACCACCCTTGATTTTCAACAGATATTTTCTTGGCACAAAAGTGCATTAAAATCTATTAACTCCAGTATACGAAACAATCTTTATAATGCCACCTTCATTACAATAACAGTTTTGAAGTGGTTTTTTTTAAGGCCATTTATAGGGTTCAATTTACTGGTACATGGAGATAGGGTTGGTTTTCTATCACCGCTTATCACAGCAATCGAACGTCATCTACCGCCGTGATTTATTACTAAAATCTCATGGAGGCAGCTGAGCGATACTCAACGGCAATACAGGCCAGGAGCGACAAGGGTTGACTTACCCCCTCACACTTGAAAGAATGCTTAAATTGAATAATACAGCATTTTTTAAAATTGATTTTCCCATATCACCATCTTGTGATCCTTGTTAAATAGCCTTCCCGAAGCTTCCCTTGGCAAGGCCAGGAAAATCTTTTCAGCCCCATGGATACCGCTGGCAATAGCTCTGCTTTCGCCAACAGTGACCCAGTGATGTATTGGGAAAAGCCCTATCTCTGACATCAACACTTTAAAAGGCAGCTACATATAGGGCAGGAAGCCATTTTGTCAATATTCAATAGATTACAGCATATCACTTCACTAGGAACCGGTGACCGCCCCAAGGCACACAGTGTAGGCAGCCATTTTGTTAACTACACTGATACTCATGAGAACGCATTGTGTGATGACTGTCAGTGTCAGTCATCACACAGCATCTTATCACTTTGCTAGGAACCAGTGACACCAAGGAGACATCTGGGAGGCGGCCATTTTGTGAAATGACCAATATGTATTTGAATGTAGCGTGTCAGTTCACTAGGAACCAGTGACACCACTAAGACGCTAACTAGGTGCAACTGAGAAATCTGGTGTGTAACCAAGGTTAATTGAAAGCATGTCTGTGTGCACCAGAACATGAGTGTTTTGAGGTGGAGAGGAGCAAATGAGTCCTTATTTTTAAATAAAGAATTTTGGCAGGAATAGGAGCCAACTTTTAAAATGATTAGAAATGCTCAATTCCTACTACCATGCCCCGTATGGCTGAACAATAACCATGCATGAACATGTTTAGGGGCAACACAAATATTTGGGGAGCTCAAGCACCCACAGAGCTGGCGTCTATGTTAGCAGGTATGTGTTACTTGACAGGGTTTTTTTTTTTAGGCAAGTATGTTTCTGTATACAGCCCCTTTCATGCAGCTCTATGTCATACTTGGCAACTGTGGAGATCCCCCCCTCCGGAAGATCCCCAAAACTGCCACGTCCTGGGGGCGTTGTCACTCGAATCACGTCTTTAGGCCACGCCTCTCTGTCAAACTATAATACAAATGTAGGCCTATTACAGCAGGGGGCTTGGCCATGATGACTCTATTAACCCCGCCCCATCCACTTCACTAACGAAGTGGACAGGATGCGGGAGGGTTCTCTGCTCTCCCAGCAGTCCGGGAGATCTCTCAAAAATTCCGGAGTCTCCCGGACATTCCAGGAGAGTAAGCAACTGTGCTCTATGTGTGTTTTGTAAGCTAATTACACAGGTACAGCGTAATGGATGCTGGCCTGCTATCGCTGTCCAGATATATTTACGAACTTACTTTGCAACAGTAATATCATTTCAGATTTGCTATGCTGAGGGATGTCTATAAAATGAATTTCTCTGCTAACACAATAAATGAAGTAGCCTATTGCTCCCAAGCATATTATGCATTCTGCATTATTCAGACAATATTGGATAAAAGCATGATAATGAGACAGGGTGAATTTAAGGGTAATGCGGAATACGGCGTGCCTTTCCTCAGTAATAAACTGACATTTATACCTTGTTTTTTTTCCTTAGTTAATATCATTTTTGTACAGCCGTACACTGATCTTTTTTTCTTTACACCAAACTATTGAATTGCTTTGATTTCTTTTCCATAGGTTCACAATGAAACAGAACTGAATCCTTATTATGGTTGTAGAGAGCCTGGGAAGCAGAAGGCTGCAGATAAGGAAATCTGAGTTACTAACACATTTTGACATTACTTTATTTTCTCCCACACTTGTCTAAATGCTAAGAGGCAGGAAATTCTGAGCAATGTGCAAAAGTCCCCCAAACGGCCAGGAATAGATCAGTCATCCCCTCAGATGTGATAACTGTAGACATGTCTGTTTGATTTCAGTAGTAAAATACCTTTTTGTAGTAATGAGCATATTTAACGTATATGTCACTCTTAGGGTAATAAGCGTACAATTGTATGTGCAGAATAATACCGTTGAACTCTTTCAGCGATGGATTTATCCAACACTAACTGAAGTACGCGGTGTGGCCCGGGTTTAAATCTTCAAGTTATTAAGTTATCAATGAGATGGATGTAACTGTTAACCTTTTAAAAATAATTGGCGCTCTTCTGACACCCTCATGAGGTGGCTCCCCAGTGTCGCTTTTGTTTTTATATTAAATGTCATCCAAATCCATTCAGTGTAAGGCCCAGAACAGGCTTCCTGGGTCAAAGTTCTGGCCAGCGTACATAAACGAGAGGTCAAAACAGGACCTCAACCCCCTAGTATGTCTTCTGGGATCCAATATTACCAGTCTGAAAAGTTTTCGTCCAAATCCATCTAGTGAAAGGCTCAGAACAGGACCCCCGGGTCAAAGTTTGGCCCAACGTACACCAACGGGAGGTCCGACCGTGAGCCCTAACCCGAATAAAACCTGATCAGGATCCAACTGGACCACCTTGCATTGGTTCCATCCCAATCAGTGCAGGGGTGTCCAAATGCATAACTGGACAAACAAACAAACAAACAGACCAATGAAATTTATATATAAGATTCTAAAAACTAAAAGTGGAGATGTTTCCAATAGCAACCAATCAGATTCTAGCTATCATTTATCTAGTACATTCTAGTAAATATCTAGAATCCAGTTGGTTGCTATGGGAAACACCTCCACTTTTAACTTTTAGCGTTGCACTTACAAAAAGTTAACTGTGAGAACTCACTCACATCAGTCCCTGCCCCATTGGAGCTTACAGTCTAAATCATACTTGCCAACTTTTAATAATTGAAACTCTGGGAGATACTGGTCAGGGGGTGTGTCGGGAGAGTGGGACACGATCAATCGCATCATTTTGGCCTCGCCCCCACAATGAATCACGTCATTAAGGCTCCCATCTTGCCCACTTTAATAGGAAGTGGGCAGGATGCGGGAGAATTGCCTGCCCTCTCTCGGGAGTCCGGGAGACCTTTGCGGATTTCGGAAGTTGCGCAGACATTCTGGGAGAGTTGGCAAGTATGGTCTAAATTCCCTAACATACGCACACACAAGCAGAGAGAGAGAGACTAAGGTCAATTTGATACCAGCCAATTAACCCACTAGTATGTTTTTGGAGTGCGGGAGGAAATCGGAGCACCCGGAGGAAACCCACGCAAACACACTGCAAAATAAGTATTTTTGTCAGATAATTTTTACCCTACACTTATCTAGAGCTGAGACAGTATAACAAAAGAATACAGAAACCCCATATAGTCCCTATATTTCCATTCCATCAGGTGGAGGTCAGAAAGAGAGCAGTAAGGTGTGAAGAGAAACTGACATTCCATTTGTGCCCTCTGCACAGTTTTGTCTGGCAGGAGATAAACTAATGGCGCCCAGTTGAGAAAATGACTGGGGCACGCGGTGTAAGTAAGAATGGCTTTTCTCGCCGAAGGAATTACGGGCCTCCTTATCAATGACCACCACAACATCCAACAATGGAAAGAAACAGTCTGTGCAACAGGTAATTTAGCAGCATCTCTTCCCATCGATCAGAGAGAAACAGCTTTCTGTGGCTTCAGATATACTCTAAATTCTTTTGTATAATACATGTGCTTCTACAGGATATTAAAAAATCTTATGATCCACAAGTGAGTCATAACCAGCAAACCAATTACATCTTTCCCCCTCTCTTTATTCAAGGCACATACAAAAGAGTACCATCCGGACGGAGAAGACATTTCCTAGCGGCATGTAATGTTCTTTTTACATGCTGTGCTCTTTGGACTTTTTATAAATATTTGTATACTCGTGGGAAGCTTTTTCTTGCAGCAGGTGATTGCTGTTATTATTATTATTGCATTCCTTATTGGTGTATCTTTGTCTGCTGCTTTCTCCGTTGCTTAAATATTGCATTATATTTTATACCATTGTTTAACAGTGAAGTCGTGCGGTCCTATTTTGTTGAAGGATAGATAGAAGCCAGCGCTCTGTGCAAACTGTGTTATATGAAGGAGTTATTAGGCTTGTTTGTCAAAGGCAGTGATTTCGGGCCTGATTAATTTACTGACGATTTACCGCTCTGTGCATACGCCAGAAGGGAGATCACGCCAATGAACGCAATTAGATGCAATTCATGTCTGAATGTAAATGACATTTACTACTGCCTACTATTTGAAGTCCTGAACGGGGGTTAAAAGGGGCGGACAGACATAGTTAACGTACAGTAAGGGCGCGACGATGGCGTACCTACGCAGATGAAGTTCAGGGCATCTTGTGTGTAAGGTTTTTTTTTTTTAGTAAAGCTAAAAAAAAAGCCAAATTATGTGATTTGAGCAAAAAAAAAAGGGATTTTAGAAAAAAAAGAAAATCGGGATCCAAAACCAAAACCTAAACACGGGGGTCAGTGAACATCTCTAATTCACATAGATATGTTCCAGGTCGGTCTATTTAATGTCAAATGGAGGAGTGAACTGGCCCCAAACCAGTATCTTGCCTAGGGCTCCTGGGGTCTTAATCGGGTTCCGGAGAATGTTGCCTTGCTGAAATCAAGTGGGGATTAGAGTAGAGTTTCCCCACCATTGTTCCAACATAGAGGGGAGGGATGCGCATAACCTTTATGCAGTATGGGGCAAAGTACAACCTCAGCGATATTTTAATTCTGGTTTCAATATGGTTGATACTTCTAGAAGAAGACCCAATGTTAGTGAACATCATGAACCTCATGCAGAATGTTTAACCAGCACTAAAAAAGTTAGCGTGGAAAGGAGAAGGGGTAAGACCAGTGGTTTGCAGCCCACAAAACTTTAAAGGGGGCAGCCACAGGGGCAGCATGGTGGCACAGTGGTTGGCATTGCTGCTTCACAGCACTGGGGTCATGGGTTCAATTCCAACCAGGCACCTATCTGTGTGGAGTTTGTATGTTCTCCCAGTGTTAGCATGGGTTTCCTTTAGGTGCTTCTATATGTATCTATCCCAGGGGCCACAGACAAGAAAATACATTAGTGTGCTGGCCTATAGTAAAAAACATTTATCAGCTTCTTGGCACTCTTTCGTGGTGACCAGCCCGTGCCCCCCCCAACTAGCAACAGCCCTGAATAAAAAGACTTGAGCTCAATCATTATAGGAACAACATAAGCTTGTGTTCCAGTTGGCAAGAGGTATATTAAATCTGCTGGTGTTTGACGTGTAACAGCATACTGAGCTACCACTTGGGGGTATATTTACTATACTGCAGGTTTGAAAAAGTGGAGATGTTGCCTATAGCAACCAATCATATTCTAGCTGTTATTTTGTAGAATGTACTAAATAAAAGATAGCTAGAATCTGATTGGTTGCTATAGGCAACATCCCCACTTTTTCAAACCCGCAGCTTAGTAAATCTAGCCACTAATGTAGGGTCATGGAGGTGGATTAGAGGATTTAATGGATCTGTTACGACAATGAAGTGATCATCCTAAAAAACATATTTGATGGGAGCAGTTGTTTATGACTGCACTAGAGTAAATTTAAGAAGGTCTGATGAAGTCTGCAAATGATGAAGCAGAGTGTTGCTCTAGGATTAGAGGAGAGGAACATGACTGCATTTAAAGCAGCAATCTCATGAAAAAAATAAGTGTGTTTTTTAACATAGATCAATGTGCTAGGTTATAAGAAGAATATTAGTATTTACCATTTTCCCTTGTTCTTTTCTACAGGTTGATATATGATTCTGGACTACCATGACAACCACAGTCACAGGGCACATGATGTAGGGAGCAGTGAGGCTTTGGAATGCCTGTCTGAGCTCTGTCTGCACTGTGACATCCTCCTTCTCCCCCCTCTGTCATCACATGACATGCTGAGAACTGTGAGCCTGTGTCTGTGTCTGGCAGACATTTTTGTTTGCCAACCAGAGAGCTTTTGAAAAGGAGAAGATGCTTTGTAGAAAGTTTTGCATAAAAGGCACTTAATTTGCTATTTAAATAAATAAATATACTATATGGGATTGCAGCTTTAATATATGACATTGGCAGATCTGGCTGATGGTAGCCTTTGCCTGCAAAAGATTTGCCAGCTTTCAGCATGTAAAGTATGAGTAACCCTATTTAACAAGAATCGTGGCGTTGTACATTTAATAATAATAAAAAATAAATGCAATAATTATTTGCAGCGATAGCAGGTTTTCTATTGCGGCAATAGAAAACATGTGCTATCACCGCAGATTAATATATAGTTGCCTTATCATATGAAGTGTAGGATCAGTGTAGGGTAGGAAGGACTGACAGGCAGCTCATACCTATCCCTTCATGTACATATCAAATGAACATTTTATTGACAAAAGAAAATTATTTGCATTTCATTGAAAAAAAAGAAGCTATCTGTAATGAAACAAAACCTTGATTTCTTAAGTTATCAGTCCCCCTCAAAAATAACAGGTGACATTTTTACAACAGATTTCAAAATATTAGTTTTTTTTTGTTGCAATCTATAGTCCTTTCTTGTCTATATTCCCAGCTGTGATAAAAACCCAGCTACTCATTTATCTAAAAGGGTTACAGTGTCACTGGTCTGATAATAAATAGCATACACAGGCATGCTTGGAGAGAAAGGAATATATTTTTCATTAATTATCCTACGTTATTCACATCAGAGAGTAGGAATATAGCAGCGAAGGCAGAAGGTGTTGTCGCATTACAAAATATAGTTCTACTTCAAAGAGCTGACACCTGCTTTGTATCCAACAGGGTTAAGCCGCATGCAGAATTACACTAATGCATGTGAAACATTTGTCGGCTACATGGAAATGGTGGTAATATTATATCCCAGACTGCTTGCTGTCACTCCATTTACCCAAGGCTGTTCGTGCTTAAGTAGAGATCACTGGAGGCAAAGCATTAAGATCGGAGAGGAACAATATATTTTGCAATTAGCGTACCATATGCAAACAGCAGTGTACCTCTCAGACAGCAATTGCAAATCAGTTACAAGACGAAAATGAAAGCGGCACTATAAACATTTAAATGCAAACGTACAAGGATTGCGCCGAGTTCGATGGCGATTTTGAGTTAGGACTGGACTACAACTCTTAATATATTTGTCCAGTGGAAAAGTTAGAAACTGTTTATTACATGTCCTCTGTACAAAAGGAAAAGTCATAATTAATGCAAAATGGGAGTAACAAGTGCAACAGGAAACAATAAAAACAAGGACGGCGGAACCTGTGCTAAAGAGCTTACACTCTAAAGGGCTACAAACAGCAGCAAAATTCAAGTGCTCAAGTTTTGCATACAAATTCATAAATGCAATGGTTCAAGCGCCATTGGTTGATCTATTACACAGAGGAAGAAGCGAACTTTGCACAAGCTCAGAAGATATCAGTAGTCAGACAGTAATAAACGTCATAGGAACCAGACCTACACAGAGATAACAGAGCACACTGATTCCTAACACCCCTCACCTCCAGGCCCAATAGACATCACACACCCAGCGAGGACCGTGGTTTTGCCACTGTGGGCAGGATTATTAGAGACACGGACATAAGTAAACATTGCTGCAATGATACTAATTAAATAAGCAAGATATTAGTTTGGACATAGGATAACATAGGGATGAATTGAGATGTAGGAGTAGAGTTCCAAAGGTTAGGAGCAGCCAAAGAGGAACCTTTATGACGTGAGTTGGCAGTGACAGAGAATGGTGTAGAGAGGAGACAGCATTGACAGAAGTGAAGAATCTATCCAGGAACATGCGGAGAAAAATAAAATCAATGAAGTGTAGTGCTTTAAAGGTTATAGAGCGGAGCCACAAGAGATCGGAGTTGAGAGTGAGTATGAATGGTTGTAGGTAGACTGTAAGAGGGACAGATTAGAACTAGAGATGCTCACTGACCCCCGTGGACTGGTTTTGGTTTTGGATCTGGATTAGCTTCTTGTTTTGGTTTTGGTTTTGGAAAAATGGCCCTCGTGTGTTTTAGTTTTGGATTTTTTAGGAAAAATACGAAAATATGCTATAATCACATTTTTTTGCTCTTTTTTTGTTCCTACATTATTATTAACCTCAATAACACTAATTTCAAGTCATTTGCAGTCAATTTTGACCACCTCACAGATCACAATATTATTTTCATACACTTTCGGACAAATACTGCAGCGACCTGGCTGGATGGTAAGCGACAGAGCAATGACACAAACACACGGCAGTTCCTAGCACATCTAGGACACATTGGCACACAGCAGTGGCAGAGAAGAAAAATGGTGCGAGATGGAATTGTTCTTGGGTCCGCCCTCCCTCCCGCCCACAATTATGTTGGATCTTAGAAAGGAATCCAAAATTTGCGAGATCCGACGACGTAACAATGACGTTTTGCTCCTTTTCGATTCCGAGGGCACGCAAAAGTACTGAGCCGGCTCGGCTCGGTACTTGGATCCCCTAAGTTCGAGTGTGTTCGGTTCTCGAGGTTCTCCAGTTTAGAGACACTTCACTCTACCCCGGTTGCCGGAACTTCATTTTGCACTGGGCCTCGGAGCGGGACTATGAATATTCAGGACAGGGAAGGATCCTGTCCGAATATTCTACTCACCATGAAATGGGTGAGGGTCCCTATCAAGAGAGACGACCCCAAAAGACAGCACTCACCGGGACTTGGTCGCATCCTCTTGCTTACCATCCGCAACTCTGCAAGTTGAACTCCTAGGAACAGGGCCGTCACAATACATGACCACCCCATAGAGTTAGCTGTTCTCTCAAGTGTGACCTCCCACATTAATATAAGCTACAACTACAACAAAGCAGGACCCTGATCCTAACAACAAAACTACTTTATCAGATGCCGCGCAACTTTAACGCTACTACAACTTGGTGTCGTGCACAACCCTAGCTCAACCCTAGTTCACACCCCACAGGCAAATGCAAATGGTGTAATGGAAACCAAGCGCCTACCTTTAATGGGGTTCTGACTCCAGGATCCAAAAGGGAAGATTCCTAGACTAGGTACTATGCCCACCTATACCAGGGGTTTGGAGTGAATCTGTGTCCTAGTGACTATGAGCTGTTCACTTTCCTGTAGAATTCCCGCCTGAAAATGTCAGCGGCCGCTACCTGTATTCAGGTCAAGTCCTACCAACACCCCACGTAACACACCAACAACAACTGGAACCGCTGGATTGCCTACTAGAACTCAAAATTGAGCATCCCAAATTGGAACCTTTGGCATCCACCTCTGGAACTCAACAAAGGGATTGTGCTGCACTACCGACTGGGATCCCTGCCACCAATCCTCTGATTTCGGTGGATTCCTGGGGATTAATGGGCTAAGGGCTTAACTGCAGCCTAAGGGAAGAAATGAGAGTAGAAGCTACAAAAGGACGGTGATAGAACTATTATTATTATTATTATCATTTATTTGTTAGGCGCCACAGGGTATCCGCAGCGCCGTACACAGCACAAACAGAAGACTATATAGGGTGAAACAGTACAGTACAATAAACGAAAAATACCCACCCTACCCTACTGTCCGGAGTTATGAAAGGCAATACACAACTTAAAAGTGACCACACCACAATTGGTCACTGCTTCCCACCCAGAAGAACAGACCAGGTGCGGACTCACTGTGGGTAATCTCTCCTATAAATAGAAAACCCTAATTTATTAATACCCCGGGATAGTCCTGTCACTGCTATGACAGGCTATTTTTGCCTAAATTGACAATTCAGGCCTAAAACCTGAATTATATGGTGCCCTCAGGACTACAGTTGGAATTATATGGTGCCCACAGGCCTACAACCTTAATTATATTGCTCCCTAGAAAAACCCTATTGCTGCCGGGCATTATGCCCCCTATTGCCACTCAGGCTTAGTGCTCAATTCAGACCAGGGCCTTGTGTCCGCAGAAAATAAATGTGTGACAGAATGTAGGCACAGGCCTGGAAGAGGTGTTGCCCACAAGGGCCTTACCTGGCTCTGTCCGTCAGTGGGATTACTGTCAAAAGGTTTCTAGTGTGTAGGAAAATACATACATCCACAATCACACCTTAACCTCAGTGTGAGTAGTATAGCTGGAAGTAGGGTAGGTGTAAGGGTGTACCAGTGTGAGCAGTATAGGTGGAAGTAGGGTAAGTGTGAGGGCGTACCAGTGTGAGTAGTGTAGGTGGAAGTAGGGTAGGTGTGAGGGTTTACCAGTGTGAGCAGTATAGGTGAAAGTAGGATAGGTGTGAGAGTGTACCAGTGTGAGTAGTATAGGTGGAAGTAGGGTAGGTGTGAGGGTGTACCAGTGTGAGTAGTATAGGTGAAAGTAGGATAGGTGTGAGAGTGTACCAGTGTGAGTAGTATAGGTGGAAGTAGGGTAGGTGTGAGGGTGTACCAGTGTGAGTAGTATAGGTGGAAGTAGGGTAGGTGTGAGGGTGTACCAGTGTGAGTAGTATAGGTAGAAGTAGGGTAGGTGTGAGGGTGTACCAGTGTGAGTAGTACAGGTAGAAGTAGGGTAGGTGTGAGGGTGTACCAGTGTGAGTAGTATAGGTAGAAGTAGGGTAGGTGTGAGGGTGTACCAGTGTGAGTAGTACAGGTAGAAGTAGGGTAGGTGTGAGGGTGTACCAGTGTGAGTAGTATAGGTGGAAGTAGGGTATGTATGAGGGTGTACCAGTGTGAGTAGTATAGGTGGAAGTAGGGTAGGTGTGAGGGTGTACCAGTGTGAGTAGTATAGGTGGAAGTAGGGTATGTATGAGGGTGTACCAGTGTGAGTAGTATAGGTGGAAGTAGGGTAGGTGTGAGGGTGTACCAGTGTGAGTAGTACAGGTAGAAGTAGGGTAGGTGTGAAGGTGTACCAGTGTGGGCAGTATAGGTGGAAGTAGGGTAGGTGTGAGAGTGTACCAGTGTGAGTAGTATAGGTTGAAGTAGGGTATGTGTGAGGGTGTACCAGTGTGAGCAGTATAGGTGGAAGTAGGATAGGTGTGAGGGTGTACCAGTGTGAGTAGTATAGGTAGAAGTAGGGTAGGTGTGAGGGTGTACCAGTGTGAGTAGTATAGGTGAAATTAGGGTAGGTGTGAGGGCGTACCATTGTGAGTAGTATAGGTGGAAGTAGGGTAGGTGTGAGAGTGTACCAGTGTGAGTAGTGTAGGTGGAAGTAGGGTAGGTGTGAAGGTTAAGAAGTGTGAGCAGTATAGGTGGAAGTAGGGTAGGTGTGAGGATGTACCATTGTGAGTAGTATAGGTGAAAGTAGGGTAGGTGTGAGGGTGTACCAGTGTGAGTAGTATAGGTGGAAGTAGGGGGAGGTGTGAGGGTGTACCAGTGTGAGTAGTATAGGTGGAAGTAGGGTAGGTGTGAGGGTGTACCAGTGTGAGTAGTATAGGTGGAAGTAGGGTAGGTGTGAGGGTGTACCAGTGTGAGTAGTATAGGTGGAAGTAGGGTAGGTGTGAGGGTGTACCAGTGTGAGTAGTACAGGTAGAAGTAGGGTAGGTTTGAAGGTGTACCAGTGTGGGCAGTATAGGTGGAAGTAGGGTAGGTGTGAGAGTGTACCAGTGTGAGTAGTATAGGTGGAAGTAGGATAGGTGTGAGGGTGTACCAGTGTGAGTAGTATAGGTGGAAGTAGGGTAGGTGTGAGGGTGTACCAGTGTGAGTAGTATAGGTGGAAGTAGGGTAGGTGTGAGGGTGTACCAGTGTGAGTAGTACAGGTAGAAGTAGGGTAGGTTTGAAGGTGTACCAGTGTGGGCAGTATAGGTTGAAGTAGGGTATGTGTGAGGGTGTACCAGTGTGAGCAGTATAGGTGGAAGTAGGATAGGTGTGAGAGTGTACCAGTGTGAGTAGTATAGGTAGAAGTAGGGTAGGTGTGAGGGTGTACCAGTGTGAGTAGTATAGGTGGAAGTAGGGTAGGTGTGAGGGTGTACCAGTATGAGTAGTATAGGTGGAAGTAGGGGGAGGTGTGAGGGTGTACCATTGTGAGTAGTATAGGTGAAAGTAGGGTATGTGTGAGGGTGTACCTGTGTAAATAGTATAGGTGGAAGTAGGGGGAGGTGTGAGGGTGTACCAGTGTGAGTAGTATAGGTGGAAGTAGGGTAGGTGTGAGGATGTACCAGTGTGAGTAGTATAGGTGGAAGTAGGGTATGTATGAGGGTGTACCAGTGTGAGTAGTATAGATGGATGTAGGGTAGGTATGAGGGTGTACCAGTGTGAGTAGTATAGGTGGAAGTAGGGTAGGTGTGAGAGTGGACCAGTGTGAGTAGTATAGGTAGAAGTAGGGTAGGTGTGAGGGTGTACCAGTGTGAGTAGTATAGGTGGAAGTAGGGGGAGGTGTGAGGGTGTACCATTGTGAGTAGTATAGGTGAAAGTAGGGTATGTGTGAGGGTGTACCAGTGTAAATAGTATAGGTGGAAGTAGAGGGAGGTGTGAGGGTGTACCAGTGTGAGTAGTATAGGTGGAAGTAGGGTAGGTGTGAGGATGTACCAGTGTGAGTAGTATAGGTGGAAGTAGGGTATGTATGAGGGTGTACCAGTGTGAGTAGTATAGATGGATGTAGGGTAGGTATGAGGGTGTACCAGTGTGAGTAGTATAGGTGGAAGTAGGGTAGGTGTGAGAGTGGACCAGTGTGAGTAGTATAGGTAGAAGTAGGGTAGGTGTGAGGGTGTACCAGTGTGAGTAGTATAGGTGGAAGTAGGGTATGTATGAGGGTGTACCAGTGTGAGTAGTATATGTGGAAGTAGCGTATATGTGAGGGTGTACCAGTGTGAGTAGTATAGGTGGAAGTAGGGTAGGTATGAGGGTGTACCAGTGTGAGTAGTATAGGTGGAAGTAGGGTAGGTGTGAGAGTGGACCAGTGTGAGTAGTATAGGTGGAAGTAGGGTATATGTGAGGGTGTACCAGTGTGAGTAGTATAGGTGGAAGTAGGGGGAGGTGTGAGGGTGTACCAGTGTGAGTAGTATAGGTGGAAGTAGGGTAGGTGTGAGGGTGTACCAGTATGAGTAGTATAGGTGGAAGTAGGGGGAGGTGTGAGGGTGTACCAGTGTGAGTAGTATAGGTGGAAGTAGGGTAGGTGTGAGGGTGTACCAGTGTGAGTAGTAGAGGTAGAAGTAGAGTAAACTATAATACAGAGGTGAGTTGAGACCATTTAAAGGTATAAAGATTCACATTATTTCACAAATTCAATGGTTCTGACTTTACTGAAATATCATGGTCAAGAATTAAGATGTAAATGTCAGATTATATTTAATCCAAAAAATCAAATTTCCTGCACAGGGAATTTCACAAACCAAATCGGAAGTACTGTATTTCTCTCATCTCTTCTACACCTATATTAATAAATAGAAATAATCTGAGGAATAAGGTTTACTTGTGCATAATAGCACATGCTGAAAACATCTATAGATAATAGTCAAAGTAAATCCTCCTTCTAAGCAGAGTATTATTTATTTTTGAATTGCTGGAAGGAGTGTCCTGCCTCCCACAAGAGATTTGCGACACCACCGATACAATGAGACCCCAATCAGGATATCAAGCTTTACGCGGTATAGGCAGACCGCAACAAAATGGCTGCTTAGGATGTGCCGTGAAATCCTTATCTCTCGCACACTTCTGTGTCTCTATTGTGTGTAATGCAGAAGAAATCCCAACTATTAATATTACTAATGCTGTCACTTTACATAGAGAGCCTTGCTGTCTGTAGAAAGAGTTATATACACGGCTGGTCTCTTTCAAAGCTGAAATAACTACAATGCAGTAAGCCACAAAAGAAGCTGACATTTAAAGTGTCCCATGGTGAATTTGCAAGCGTTTCATTTCATTATCTCTTTGTGGCATCCCCCATCAAATGTGACAGCTGCTTGCCACCAAGGAATTAGGATGAGGACGGATGTACACGGTGTTCGTCAGACTTGCTGAGCCTGGCACAGAAAGATTTCATTCCGGTAAATACACTTGTCTCATTTCGTGAATGTCAATGGCAACCCCAATATCTGCAGGTTGCCGAACATGTCCTAAGGGGGGAATCTCAATTCAAGTTTGTTATCTAGCAGGGAGAACAAAAATTGTTAACAATACCATAGCAGTTACATTTAATTTTCTTATATTTATTTCTGTATAGCGGGTTTTGTAGAGACAAATTTTGACACCTGCTGACCCTTTAAAATCTGTTCAGGTCCCTGAAATAGAGAAGATAATGGGACCCGTCATACAGTAGGTTGACGGAATCCTCTCGACCACTCTACGAGCTGAAAGTAATCTCATAGGACCACTAGACCTAAGGATATTTGAGGTTAAGGACAGGTGTGATTGTGGATGGATGTATTTTCCTACACACTAGAAACCTTTTGACCGTAATCCCACTGAAGCCTGACCCTCCAGCCACCCTCTGTTGAGTATGACATGACTGATAACAGAGAACAGTAGTGTGCACTCAGATGCGTAGCAAATACAATGTAAAATATCACTTTGGGAAATTTACCATGTATTTTTGGGATTGTAATTTGCAGGGGCCTGATTCATTAAGGATCTTAACTTAAGAAACTTCTTATTTCAGTCTCCTGGACAAAACCAAGTTACAATGCAAGGGGTGCAAATTAGTATTCTGTTTAGCACATAAGTTAAATACTGACTGTTTTTTCATGTAGCACAAAAATACTTGATAGCTTATTTGTACACTGAAATTTAAAGTTGATATTTGTGTGCTACATGAAAAACAGTCAGTATTTAACTTATGTGCAAAACAGAATACTAATTTGCACCCCTTGCATTGTAACTTGGTTTTGTCCAGGAGACTGAAATAAGAAGTTTCTCAGGTTAAGATCCTTAATGAATCAGGCCCCAGGTCCTGTGTGTAAGGTAGCTTGGTGAAGACTGGCGGGAGGTGTTGTATTAGTATTGTATCTGAGCCATTGCTGGCGACCGCCAGTTGAACGTAAAACTGTGACTTTTGCATATATAAAAAAATAAATCTTAAGATACATCCAGTGCAAACATGAGACCATCATTAGCAACACGGGAACTTGCAGCAGGCCTATGCAAATTTAGGCATATCTTAAAGATAAAATTTGCATGTATCTCTAAGATGTGTGATTGACAGGGCCGGATTAACGGAATGGAGGCCCCTGGGCTAACCGGGCCCCCATTCCCCCGTGAGGCCCCCCCCCATTAACAGACTGGCACCCCTGTTTGCCGACCGCCCCCCTCCCCCAAGCGCTTACCTTCTCCTGTCACTGCAGTCCTCCTTCCGCGGCGCGCTGTAAGCTGCTTACTGAGGAGATCTCGTGACACTCTCGCGAGATCTCCTCAGTAAGGAGATTACTGAGCGCCGGAGAAGGAGGACTGCAGTGACAGAGCTCAGCATTGATCGGGCCGGGGGCGCCCCCGCCCCTGTCCCGATCAATAATTCTGCTGAGCTCTGTCAAGGGCCCCCTGGATGCCCGAGGCCCCTGGGCTGTAGCCCAGTTAGACCTCGGGTTAATCCGGCCCTGGTGATTGACACGTGAACGCACTTGACCTAACTCTCCAAACACCAAGTGTAAGATGTGCTCAGCTATGGTTGCAGTGAGACAAATTTTACCAAAATCTCATTATTACCGGGTGCAAACAAACTTACGTCTAACCATAAACCAAGCTCATTATGTTCAGGGACTCTTTGCTGTTCAAAAAAATCTATACTTGACATTTGCAGAGGCCTCCACGCAGCAATAAACAGACATAGGGGTATATTTATCAAGCGGCAGTTCCGTAACAAACCCTGCGGAATCTCTGAGGTTTGCCGTCATTTTTTAAAATAGCAATTTTGTTTAAGACAATGCCCATCGGGTTTGATAAATATACCCCATAGAGTACTTGCATAAAATCACCGCTGGACATTACTATAATAAAACTATACAAGCCTTAATTAATCTGATAGTATACAGCATACAAAATAAGAAAGACACTGTGAATTTGCATACAGAACCACAGAAGTTGTCCTGTGCTGTTGTCCACACATAAATCCTTAGGACAAATACTGAGAATTACATCGAGCATTGAGAACTAGGGGGAAGGAACTGTGTAGTTGTCCCTCCATACAGAATAAAAACTGATAATGACTGCTACTGTTTAGCTCTGCAATGCCATTTGAAATAACTTACCTATGTTTCTCGAGGCTGCAGATGACCAACCTTTGTCTCAACTTTTTTTTACATGTACCGCTATATGAAAATACAGGTTTTCCAAGAACCCTCCTAATTTTGATTAGATGTCTCAGCCATTCTATATACAAATGTTTAACAAAATACCCTTTCTGATTAGTTTGATGTGTGTTTTATTCATTACTTATACATGTAATGTATTTTGAGTTCTATTTAACAGACTTAAGTGCCCCTTAAATCTCTCCGAGGTACCCATTGGGGAACACAAGGCACAGGTTGAGAACCTAGAACATTGAGAAGATTGTACCATTCCGTGTGAAACATATAGACTTGAATACACGTAAAGTGCAGTTAAGGTTCATGGTTTGTGTTTCGGTTTTCTTCCCACTGATGTTGCTTTGATTCGACCAAACACAAACTGTTATGTTGTGGAGTGACTGGTGGCAAACTGAGGGTTTGTATCAAGCACAACTGAACGCACAGAGACACATGTCGGATTCCTGGATCTGTGTTACTGCCATGCTTTGATCATGCCATGCTCGGTGTCTCCATGTATCCGTGGCAGATGAAAAGACTCTTGTCAAGTGCAGAAACCAGCTTCCTACTGTCATTAAACTAGATATTAACACTGGCCAAACATGATCCAACACAAACAAGCATCAAAACAGAGCAGTTATCTAAGCCACAGTCACATGTCTGCAAGTCTAAGAGCTGCCTGAATGCTTTTATTATAACATGCCCCGCTTAGGTATAAAGGTTTGTTATATTTGCATTTATCCCTATAGTCTATAGAATGCACAAAAATAAAAGTGCTAATACAATAAACTGAAACAATAGAGGTCAACAAACAAGTCACATTAAATAAACACTTTCATACATACATTCTCTTGATTGAACTGGATTAAAGGTTACTTTGACAATGCTGCCTGTAAACCAGTTGCAGGACTGAAAAACACAGAATCCATCTTGCTTTGATGTTTTTTGCAATTTGACATCTTTTTAGGGGTTGATCTGACAGCAGCATTAAAGTTTCATGTAGAGGATCCTTAAGTGCAGGGACATGTTTGAAAGGTAGAAAGACCATATGGATCAGATGTTGTCAATTCAAGTCTACAGAGACAATAAGGTAGAATAAAATAAATATATGATTTATATATATATATATATATATATATATATATATATATATATATATATATATATAGGAATTTATACATATGAATACTATCTGTATATTCAACATTTACACCTTTCCTTCATCCATGACCTGAATGATTAGTTCCTCTCTTCAATACATGACTATGCAGCGTCAATTCTCAGTGATATCAAAGAACTAACAAGGACAAATGATGTGGATGCAAATTGGACACAGAATTTACTGATTACATAAATGGACAAAATATCTAACGTCACATACTTATATATGAATATATACATGGTTAAGCGTTGTCAATATTTTACATAACTCCTTTATTAGCTGACTAATTCAATATCATCTGTCATCATGGTGTAACTGCCCAAAGTATTTGGAGGTCAATAGCCACCACCATCCAGTGCCCCCAAACTAACTGTCTGCCCAAGAGGTCAGCTACAGCAAACTACATCACCCAATGGGCACCTTGCACTTGGCGCTAGCTTTATCATACCACCAAGTTTCCTTACCAAAAAAACAACTGGTAAAACGTTTTTAATTCTGTGCTGGTTTCTACACAACAACCACTTTCTCCCCCCATCAATCTGTGTAAGATACAACCCATCGTGACTATAAAAGTATGTATGCCCCTAAATTTCACCAGCAGCCGATGGTGATTTAATCCTTGTCTTCCACACACTTTTTTTGTGAACGATCGTGTAGCCATTGTCTACTTGTCACCATTTCCGACCAAAGACGCCGAGAAGGTGGGATGGGTTGAGCCTTCTTTGGAGGCCCAATGGTGGCAATTACGGTGGAGGGTAGGAATCTGGCCCCATGTGCTAGAACATGGTCCCGTCATAGCCGGTCTTTGGGCAAGGGAGTAGTTTCCTATAGGTCGGAATGTTCGCTTTGGCTGAAGCTAGCCTAAAAGCTTTGAAAAATGCACAATATCAAACAGCCCATTGGCAAACACCATGTTACATCTTGTCCTCCAACATGTGAAAATGATGTATGGTATGTTATGTACTAGGAGCAAATGAAACGCGTACTCTATATTTTTGCCAATAATGCCCCTTGACCTAAACACCAATGGGCACATCAAATGAAGTATGTAATACTAAGCGTACCTCCTCACTAATCCCATCATTTGCCAAGTTGCCCCTTTGGAATAACAGATGGTAGAAGAACCTGACTTCTAGGGCTCTCTTGTAGAAACCACATCTAATGGGAAATACACAGCCTGTGCATACGTGGATTATCTGCTCCAAGTCCACCATCTTCATTAGTTTATTGGTAACCAGTTCTAGGTAATCCTAAACTGATTTATGTTTTCCACATCCTTTTTCAAGTCTATAGGCTCCCTGTATGGGATCTAAAAATCCTCTGAAGACCCCTCCTCCAACACCAATGCTGCCAACGTGTTTGGGTGTCACGTCTATTCTCACCAGTGTTGTAACCTTATCCCACAGGTACCCTGTGGCTGCTCAGAGGGACCCCACAGATATTGACCTTCATTGAACTGCCACCGTCTACCTTATTTGGCCCCAGCCAACACCGCTGCCATTCATGAGGTATCGGCAGACCCTGGAAGACGTCATTGCTGTCCCTATGCAAGAAAAGTCACCTTCATCCATAGACTAATATCCAGATAACCCCAACCTTGGTGTTAGCCTTCCTTTAATCTGAATTTCTCATTGTTACACACCTCAGACTTGGCTTACGACAGCCCCATTGGCTTCCCCAATGTATAGCATGTAAGAACCTTGTATCTCTTCCAGCATAGTGACTGGACCACACAGAGATATCCCCTTTTTGCAGACTCTTCCCTTCTTTCTATAATTAACTTGCAATTACCTGTATTTATACAGTGTCAATACTAATGACCTTACACAGAATGCCACTACAACCACCTTAAGGACATAACATACAATGTACATGAGATATAACTTCATAGAGAAAAGGGAAAGTTCTACATATGCATAAAATCAACATATTTCTTAACATAATTAAAATAATTTTCCTTCCCATAAGTGTCACTATATATAACAGGGTGTGTGTCTTCAACTCTGACAAGTAAACCTTTGTAGCTATGTCACAATAGGCCATATGTTCACTTACACATATTTGCCAAGCGATTCACTGGAACGGTCAATTATCACTTGTGGACAAACTTTGCTGAAAAGTTAGGAAACTGGCTACAACTTACACATCATGTGTTACAACAAATACGTTTGATATTAAATTGAAGAGCTATGTATAAATAGTTAGGGTTTTGGACAGCCTTATTATTAATGTTGATTTGTAAAGTGCCACAGTGCTCTGCTTAGGCAAACCAGGAAACCAGGGGGGGGGGGGGGGGGGGGGGTTTCCTAGTGCCTGGAAACCCCCCCCCCCCCCCACAAGCCTGTGGCACTGTATACTTTAGGAGGCTGGATCCTGCCCCCGCTTCACACGGCTCTGCTTGAAAAGGGAGAGCTGCGTGCACCTAACATGTACATTATAGGGATAGGAAGAGTTGGAGAGCAGCCAAGCACTGTCTAATATTATAGCCACGCCCTCATGCTTGATGGTCACGCCCATTAGTGGGGTGGTGTGGAAACCCCCCTCTACGAATCCTGTGTTTGCCCCTGCTCTGCAGTGTTGGGCAGTGGGGAGACAGGGCATACATAAAATAGGGACAATTAACAGAGCGAATAGGGACAATTAACAGAGCGCAGATCCGTGTTCCCTGAGATTTTGTGTCTGTTGGGAGCAGTGGTAACGTCAAGTGTCCATCCGCACTTCACAAAACTTTAAAATAAACACATTCAATGCTACACCTTCCCCTATTGCAGTGTTGGCTAACCTGTCACACTCCAGGTGTTGTGAAACTACAAGTTCCAGCACACCCTTCCAGAAATAAGCTACTATATATTGGCAAAGCATGCTGGGACTTGTAGTTTCACAACACCTGGAGTGTCACAGGTTAGTCAACACTGCCCTATTGTATACTGTCAGCAATCACTGTATTGTATGATTTATCCAGCTGCTACTCTGATAAGGCAAAAATCAAAGGTAGTGATTGTTAATGAAAAAGTCTCACAGATAACATCTCCAGGGTTATTGATATGAAAATCTGTAAAATCTGTTCTGTAAATATTGTATCTAAATCATAATTGCCGACTTTTCAAACTTCTCTGGAGCAGAGGTCATGTGACAGGGGGGTAGTAAGAGGGGGCGTGGTAATGCCATGGATCACCTTAGCCCCGCCCCTTCTATGAAATGCCAAATACCATGCCATTTCATAGCAGGGAGCAGGGGTTAATGATGCGGAATCATCATTAAGCTCCGCCTCCATCATGTCCAAGAGGATGCCTACTCTTCCAGGAGTCCGGGAGGTCTCCCAGAAATTAGGAAGCCTCCCGGAAATTCCGATTGAGTCGGCAAGTTTGATCTAAATGTGTAATTTCCATGGATACAACTGTCCCAGGGTTAGTGCATCAGTTCGGTTGTTAAAGCATTCCAAAGTTAAAGAGTCTCTAGTCGTCCATTCCACACATTATCTTGTCACATCCAAACTAAGGTGTCTATTTATTATTAATCAGTTGTAAGATATTATAATGGGGTCCTTTGGCGAAGACAAGTGAACAAGTGAAGCATTTTCCGGCTTCATAGGACCCCATAGGAGAAGGTAATGTAATAACATCCTGAGATGGCGTTAATATGCTGCGAGAAGCAATGCTTTCACTGCTTGATAAATCCCTAGCTTCGCGGTCCCCATAAAGTCCTATGGGAATTGCGCTAATAAGCAAAAAGTTAATGCTGGAGAAGTGTTAACGCCGTCGTAATTTGTGCGAAGACCTGTGATAGCCAATCTCACTCACACTTCTGTTTCCTTTGTCCTATCTGGTATATACTGGATGTAATTCTTACCATATATTTGTGTTCTGTTCATAAAGATATTTTTGTCTTGTCTGGTGTTTTTCAAAATACATTTTTTGTTCTGTGTGTATCCGCAGCTGCACCGTACAACTTCTGTTATACTCTGTAGGCTGGTTGTATTTTTCAGTGTCTGGGTAGATGGTCAATAGAGTGGCAGCTACAGTTTAATCCCAAAAAATGAAAAATCATTCACTTGGGCCTCAAAAACCCAAAGCCTAATATAGTATTAATGGCAATATAATGGAAACTACTGAGGAGGAAATGGATCTAGGAGTCACTATTTCAGGTGACTTAAAGGGAGGGAAGCAATATAACACACAATGAGGAAGGCAAGTCAGATGACTGGATGCATAGGGAGAGGAATCAGTAGCATAAAGAAAGAAGTAATAATAATGTCACTGTATAGGTCATTGGTACGGCCTCATCTAGAATACTGTGTTCAGTTCTGGAGGCCGTATCTTCAGAAGGATATAACTACATTAGAGACTGTACAAAGAGGGGCAACTAAAATGGTGCATGGTCTACAGCACAAAACTTACGCGGAAAGACTAAAAGATCTTAATATGTATAGTTTGGAGTAGAGAAGGGAAAGGGGGTACATGATAGACACTTTCAAATATATCAAAGGTTTAAACAAGGTACAGGAGGGAAACATTCCACAAAGGAAGAGAAGTATTAGAACACGAGGACATGTACTTACACTGGGGGGAAGTAGGTTCAGAGGAAATGTGAGGAAAAACTACTTCACAGAAAGAGTAGTGGATAAGTGGGATAGCCTCCCATCAGAGGTGGCAGAGGGTAATACAGTTGTTAGGAACCCCTCCAGCCGGCACGACACAACCCGGAATCTACTCTGCCAATCAGGTGTTCACTGGAGCCCCTGATGGTGGGGACAGACTGGGCCGCAGACTGACAGAGGGTCGTGAAGTGTGTACTGGCTGGGGAGAACCCAGGCAATTGGAATGAGGTCCACGCAGAGGTCAAGGGCCGGCAGCAGACAACAGCATCGGTAAACAAGCTGAGGTCAGGGCTCACAGGCGGATAGCAGAAACGGTAAACAGGGCAGAGATCAGGGTCACAGGATACACAAGCGAAGTCCAATTCAAAGCCAAGGGTCATACACGGGAAATCATTAGCGGTATCAGAAGACAGGAACAGGAACAAGCAGGTCAGCAGACTGGAGCACAGAAGCTATAACCGGCAATGAGGCAGCAGGCCTCATTGCCTTAAATACTGACAGCAGCCAATCAAAGCCCAGCTCTGAGAATGCACGGCCCCTTGACTAAATACCTTAATGAATTAATTAGCCCACAGGCCGGTAATGCGCACGCGCCCGACACAGCCTCACCGCTGGGACGCGGCGCTAGACAGAAGGCGTCCGACCATTGCCCTGGCAACGGCCGGGTCCTGGCTGGAAGTGACGTCCCGGTCATCATAGCGACGGCCGGGACGCAGGTGAGTGAGTCGCGGCGGCTGGGCACCACCGCGGCTCGTAACAACAGTAGAGCAGTTTAAACATGCTTGGGATAGACATAAGGATATCCTAACAAAGAACTTAAGATCAACTAGGGTTTGAGGTTACCATAGGGTAAAAAATGGGAAGACTAGATGGGCCAAGTGGTTCTTATCTGCCATCAAATTCTATGTTTCTGCATAAGTAAATGGAGTCTCAGGTCATCTGAAGCTGAATATAGACAAATAACTCTGTGGAATTAAGGTATGTTTTATAATGTATAGGTGATTCTGCTGCCATATCAAAATAACATTTGAGTACTGGTATATTATGTTGATGTAGCAAATTGCTGTTTGATGTAAGTCTTTGTCAATGTCCTAGAAGTCATTTCAGTTTATTTTATGTCCTAAAAGCCTGTTGCTGGTCTTTCACAAAGATGATATGGGATGCATTGTCACATCTGCTAGTCAGCAAGAATTCATCCGCCTGACTTCTGGATCACACATGCTCTTGTCTGCCCCGGCTCTTTCAGACGTCTATTGATCATGGACGTTATTACAGCAATTTGTGTATCCTAGCAAGACACCGCGTGAGGTCTGAAAGCCTGGTGATTATAATAGGAAATAGACTGGGGGAAAAAAAAAAACTAGGTAAAGAATTGCCTACTGTATAATTTACCTTGAGGAAGGTCATTGACAATAGACAGATAAGCGGCACATCACGTACCATGAAAGTGTAGCATCTCTCTGCAGCCTGATTCTAGTTCAATTTAGTGGATCAACGTGACAGGTTATATGATCGAAGAGCAGTAAGTCACATCTACATTATCTACTCTGTTCTGTACGTGGCTTTTGTAATGCTGGAACAGGGATATTAATGTCTACATGAATAAACCCCTAATACAGCATTGCTGCTTATAATAGCTAAAGTCTGCAGAGGCATTATTGGCTGGGTGACAGTGTGATTTATTTTAACTGTCTCAATGCTGATCTTTTGGAGGTTAAAGGTTCCAACACAACTACTAAGTACAAGATACTTTTATACATCATCTGTTAAGAACATATACAAACACCTATGCCTGAATGGAATTGTAGCCTGTGCAGCGGGAATGTCCTCAGGGTTCTAAGTGCAGATATAATGGGCCTGAGTCATTAAGGAGAGCAAAGCATAAACAAGAAGTCATTTTGCACCTGGGCTAAACCATGTTACATTGGAGGTGGAGGTAAATTTAAAATGTGGGGACAGATTTATAGTTGGCATTGGGCATGTCCGAGATCAACCTTAAATTTCAGTGTAAAATAAAAGCTATCAAGTATTTGTGTGCTAGATGAAAAAATAGCCAATATTTAACTGATGTGCAAAATAATAAATTCATTTGCACCCCTTGCGTTGTAACATGGTTTGTCCTGGAGAACATTTACACTTTTTTTATGCCTTACTTTCCTTAATAATTCAGGCACAATATGGCTAAATAGAGTTTTCGTTTTTGATGTAGGACCTTGGACCGGTTCAGAAGCTCCATGCCTGGGGAGACGGCCGTTCCAAGGCTTTGAAATCAATGGGTTAATGTTAAGACTTATCAATGACCTAAGCTCTAAGAGGGTACCACTGAACTAAGGTAATCTAGATCCCGTCATCTGAAACCTATCCATCACAAGTTACAAGTAAAGACTATTGAAAAGCACTAAATTAGCCCAATGGTTTCCCATCTTACTGCTCACACACCTAGAGGTTCTAATTCAGTGTTTCCCAAACACAGTCCTCAAGTACCCTAACAGTGCTTGTTTTCCATATCTCTCTGCTGGAGCACAGGTGTATTCATTACTGACTGACACAGGTGTATTCATTACTAGCTGACACATTGTAACAGATCCACAGGTGGTATAATTATATCACTGGTCACCTGGAAACCTGCACTGTTAGGGGTCCTGAGGACTGGGTTTGGGAAACACTGTTCTAAAAAGAAGGTTTGTGTTCAATTTCCCATACCCTAGCTATGTCATTTGAAGCATCTGAACCACCAGCACTGGTTATTATAAGTACAGATATGTAAAATATGACGAACAAGGTGGTACTTGTATACCTTTGCTTTTATGTATAATAAGTTTACTATATATAAGAAGCCAAACACATACAATAAGGGGTCTGCTCACTCTACAAAATGGTTTTGAGAATTGTTTTCAAAGTTCTAGATGAATATGAATGGTTTGAAGTTCTGATAAAGGTGACAGCGCTAGAGGATAACTGACATGGATTGCAACCAATGAGAAACCTTAACTTGGCTTTAGAACAGTGGTGGAAACTGATGTCCATAAATGTTCTTTCTACTCCTGTGCATTACTGGTCTATCAAATGTGCTGCCCTCTTGAGGATTCGATGACCATATATAATGCCTTGATCTATATCGTGCTGTCCGCTAGTGGGGAAATAAAGGTATATAATTAGGGAACTTGTTAAGGGTAGTTAACAAATGTACAAAAGCGCCCTGCAATACATTTCTATTTGTGTAAATGAGCTTACTTACTGCCTCACACATACATAGCGTTGGTGTACATCCACCTTCTGTTTTTAGGAACTAACCCCATAAAATCGATCTGTGATTACTTTGGTGGGATTGTCGATCTGGCTAAATATATGCATGGTGGAATCAGTAAAATTCTCACTACACCCCCCAGGCTACTATTAATTTAAAACCACTACCTTTAATTTTATTAAAAAGAAGGGTCACTAAACCCCAAAGCAGTCATTTTCAGATATGAACCATGAAAGTAAAATACACTGTTCAGTGTCACCCTGACATTACACTGCAGTTCTGTTAAAATGTAAAATGTTACCCCTCCTGCTCTGTTACAGACAGCTAAAGCTCCTCCCACATATTTACCTTCATGCTCCGTTATAGATAACTAAAGCTCCTCCCACATATTTACGTCCCCGCTCCATTATAGACAACTAAAGCTCCTCCCACATATGTACCTTCACGCTCCATTATAGACAACTAAAGCTCCTTGAGTGCGTTTGGCTGCTGGCCTCTCTCGTCATACTGTGCGGGAAGCATTACAAATTCACCTTGAGCAAAAACTTGTTTTTAACATTAATCAGCCCACTCATTTCTGTACAGCTGTTCCCACTGAATAAAGCATCTTTATTCCATAATGAGCTAGTAAGCTAGTTTTGCATTATTTACAATGATTACACTACAAATATACAATTTTTATTCTAACAGCAGGTCAGTATTACTGTTTTGTGCTGATTTCATCCAATCATTTTGCAGCTCATGGTGATAAAGGCATGCTTTGTGTGTTTCACCGAATTGACCACATATGATGCGCAGTGAATACTGCGCCAGTTTACGTAGCATGAAATCACTCTGCACATCCACAGAAAAGTGGGGTCACATATACACGCCGGTACAGATTGGAGTATTTCTGCCACTTACACCTGGATAGGCAGGATGGTGGTATAGTCTGAGTACAGTGAGGGCTTGTTCGCACAATTGGAAACAGATGTTGTCCAGGAGACAGACGCATATACACCTGGGGTAGTGAGGGGCAGCGGCAAATAGCACTTATAATATAACGGTCCCTAGCACCATTGAACCATCAGACACGCATCTTAAGCATACTTGCCAACTCTCCCGGAATGTCCGGGAGAGTCCCGCATTTCGGGCGAGTCTCACGGACTCCCAGGAGAGTATGCCGCGATTCTCCGGGAATTGCGGCTTTTGCCCAAAATGCCGCTATTTTCGGAGCCCTCCCCCCGCACGCCCAGCTCTCCCGGACGTATGATCTTAAGATAGTTCCAGCTTTGCACATGGTGGCAATACTTAAAGAATGCATATTGTTCCCAAGCCTGTCTGAGTGCGTAACTTCTAGATCTTTTGTGGAACTACATGTCCCAGCAAGCAGACATCCTCAATAACAGTCGAAATCTACAGATAGGGAATGCCTGGAGCAAAAGTAGGCAACTTGCGGCTCTTTAGCTGGCTTCATGTCCCAGTTTCGGCATGCTGGCATGTGTAGTTCCACCTGGAGACACAACCTCCTGCTGGTACTTGTAGTTCCACTGAAACTGGAGGCCACCAGCGGCCTATTCTTAGAGGAAGGTTAAAAGGCAATGGTTAAGGACGTAATAAAAATCACTGCTCCTTCGATGAGGTGACTAATTCACATTACTATTAAGGAGTTTGCCTTAGTGAAGCTGCATGCATGCTCCGTGGATACGGTGTGTGATTTATTCTTTTGTAAAATCCAATTACACTGCAAGAGAACACAATGCAATCTATCAGCGGAGGCTCGGTGGGATAAACAAGCCACAGTCAATAGTGTTAGCAGCCATTATTATAACAGGACTCGGCATGACATTTCTCTGTGCTGAGTAAGAAAGCCCAAATTATGGATTTCACAATTCTCACATGAATATACATAGGAAATCATCATGATGGAACTATATTATCCCCAGAGTACCAAATGATACTATTGCTAACAATGTGTTTTTTTCTTTTCTGTAATTTTATTTTTGCATTGATTTTTTTTCCAAGTTTAGATGAAATGAGAGTACAGATGACACTGCGAGAGATTGTGGAGCTTGGAATATACTTTTAACAACTCCCCATAGTCAGATGTTGGGTGGTCTCTACATCCCATATATTTTTTTTATGAGCTACTTGTTAATGTGTCCAAGATGACAGCTACTTAGGGAAATGCTGTTACCAGATGCATTGGAGAGCACCTGTTGCACAATGGATTCAGCCATTTTGTAGGTAGAACCAATATTCTCGAATATGCAGGAATCAACCAATACCTCAGGCAGGGTTGGATTTACATAATTGAAGCCAATCGGCACACCTTCTGCTAGTCATGTGACTCTCAGCTTCTCTGGTCCTGTGACTGTCACAGAGGGGAATGTTGGGGAAACTTTTAGAATGTGCTGTGTGCAAAAAAATGTGTTGGATTCAAATGAAAGAAGACATCTGATTGGTTACTGTGGGTTATGCTTACCTGCTAATAGTCCAGATTCTCATGCGTCAAAATGGATGTGACTGCAGGTAAAGGGGAACGGTATCTATGCAAGTGCGCAGCAGGGGTATACGCAGGATTTGTTGAGGGGGGGCACTGGGCGTGGCTATAATTTTAGACAGTGATTGACTGCTCGCCAACTCTTCCTATCACCATCGTATAAAATCGGAACTGACCCACTAGAATCAGGTCAGTTGGCAGACTGTTCTGCTCTCTCCTACCTGTTCTTGCTGTTTTCACTATTTGTTGCTGCTCCTAAGCCCAGTGGCTGCTTGTCTGGGTCCTGGAAGGTTGGGTCCCTGTTTGGAAAAAGGACAGGTACATGATATAGAAATCCCAGCAATAAGTGAACACAGTAGACCTCCTTCCCCCAAAGCATCTCGATAGGCCTCCCAGCGACCAACCCGGATAGTAAATTAATGTCATATACCTTTAATAAAAGACCCATTTCCCCTCAAACAACCCCGACATTAAATACATAGAATTTACATTTAATAAACAAACCTATTTCCTCCTAAACATGAAATAATTTGCATTCACTTTAAGAAATAGCAAACCTTCTCCCCAAACTCAGCGACACATTCACTTAATAGCAACCTAACCATACCAGCATTAAATGAATAGTCCCATCATCCCACCTTAAATAGGTCTACCTTAACCCCACTATTAAATTAAATATCCTCCACCATCAGTCCACCAATAAATTAAAAGCTCCCACTCTCAACCTACTATGAAATTAATATTTCACACCCCACCCACATCCTATAAAATTCACCCCTACACTTGCATTAAAATCCCCCCTCCCCATGTATATTATAAAATGCACAGTGTGGAAGTTCTTAGTGTTTACCATAATACCTTACATAAAACCAATAAAGACACAGACACCAGATTAACGTTGGAATAAAATATTATTTATTAAATGACTAATATTAAAACTAAAGGGGCTGAAAGGCGGACGAGAGCAGGGCAGTCAGCAAACACAAAACCAATAATGGTGGAAAGGTCAGACCATTGTACCACCAACCCAGGATCATACCTTATCTATTGGCCGGTGCGAAATATCTGTCCAACGGCAAGACTACACTCCCCTTATAACCGCCAGAAAATCTTAAACATACTGGCCCAGAGTCCCATTCACTGGACCCAACACACGTGATGACAACCCAATCCAAAGGGGGAGTAGTGACCTATGACGAGATAACCCAAGCACCATATGCAAACTTACCGACTGCACTGCTCTCCCACCTAAAAGGAACCAAATATACAAAACCCAATAATTGCCGGGTGGGCGGGAGGAATCCGGAAGCAGAGAGGGGGAAATGGTGGAGAACTTTCACCTATCTAAAACCAAACCACCCCCCTCCTCTGCCTTATTGGTTAAAGATAAAAGCAGCCCATAGGCTAAACACCTAATCACTCACTCACGTGATTTTAACTGCGTTAAGGCTAAATTCCCTAACACACACACACAATAAAAGCAATATATTTATTTCCAAGCCTATTTAGCCCAGAGGTAAATGTGAAACACAGTTTAAGTTTTGACCTCTAAAACAATATATTTATATGTATTTTTGAAAGCATTTATACTCACAGGACTTCCACAGTGAATGTGCCAATCAAGTGTTAGACACTTTGGTTGTCCCATTCAGAAAACTCTATCCCTCCTCAGCACTCCTGTTTGCTCCCCCCAGTAAGTAATGACTGGAGGGTGGGGCTAATTGTTAATCCAAGCCACTAAATGAGGATGTATAGTGAACTGACACAGAAATATGTCAGTGTGGAGTCAGCAACGTCTCAATTTTTGTTTTCTAAATAAACAGCTGTTCTGACATTTGAGGACATTGCAGTTCAATCTACTCTATGATAGAACTGTGCATTTTGTTGGGTATAGTTTCATTGTAATTTTCTATTCTATATTTAAGAAGTTCCTGTTTAGAATAAAAATATAACTAGTTCTGCCTTGATTTATGGCAAGGCTGCAGTCAGCTTTGATTTCAAGCTGTACTTACTGAGAGAAGAAATGTCAGCAGTAAACTTCAGATTTCCAACTAAATCTCTTCAAGCGGAATTGTCATTAAAAAAAAAGAAGCAAATCTGTGTTGTCTAAGTGGTGACAAAACAAGGACGGCACCCAATTCTATTAAGTTCCCCTGGAATTTGCTGACATCTGCTGAACTGAGGCCAGTAACGATCCCCAGGCATTGGATTATAAATAGCCTACTTCTGTTTTATAGGTCCACAGTCCATATATTCTGTTTTCAAATTACTGATATGATATGAGCAGGAATCCGAGCATTGAATAACGCGAGTATGCTTTTAAAGCAGCCTTGATTGTTTTGTTTATTAAGCATGCAAAGTATACAATTAAATAGGATTGAATATTGCAATTTACTTCACTAGAAAGAAAAGTTTTAATTATATAAGTGTTATTATCTGAGAATCTTTTAATATCTGTTAGAGGCAATTTACTAAATTAGCCCCAGGGCTTAAGTGCATAAACGCTACAGTGGTGGATTACAAGTACCATAGGCTCTGGGTGGTAATGAAGAAATGAACCCCCCTCACCCCATTTGTTATGACTCCTTACTCACTGCAATATCCTTATTGTGAAATTTTCCCTGTTGGTCACTTTTGAGTTTCAATTTTCACCAAGTATTTCCTCCCAAGTATTTTAATATAGACAGCAAATCGCATTTTCCAAGTATTTCTCAATAAAGAGCAATAATATTGCCGCAAGTTTACTGAAATACACTAATGTCCCCTTGTCAGGTGCCGTCTCCGCGCTCCCCACAGGCGCCGGAGATGGGCACCTTCTCTCCGCAATCCACGTCCTGTTGCCTAGCAGCAGATCTCTATCTCTACTCACCTGTCTGCAGCCAGCATGTCTAAACCGCCTAAATCTCCCTAACCCAATCAGGAGGCACCTAAGAGTACTTAAAGCAGCCTCTGACACCTGTCTAGTGCCAGAGTATTGGTTCTACCCTGCTCCAGCATTTAGTTTGCATTCCTGTTCCTGAACTCCTCTGTATAGACTCCTTGGCTTGTTTGACTTCTCTTTCGGATTACCCTTGTACTTCGCTGCCCGCACTGGTATTGACCTTTGGACCGTCCCTGACTACTCTTGCCTACTTTCCGTGGTACCTCGCTTCCTTGGTTTCGACTCGGCCTGTCTGACTACTCTATTCGCTGCACTGATGACTTCCTGGGAGAACCGCGACCTGCACATCACACGCAGCCAAGCCCAAACCTCCTTGCGGGGGTCCCTGGTGAACACCGGTGGTGTGTTAGACTCCGCGCCTCTCAGGTTTGTAGTGCTAATACCAGTCGGTGATATTCTCTGTGTAAAAGTTTGACAGAATACTCTGGCCATGAGCGGACCCGACGAACCTTCGGCCCGCGACTTATTACTTCACCTGGGTCAGAGAGTGGAACGGCAAGAATCCAACCAGGCACAATTATTGCAATGCATTCAGGGAGTCATCTCCCGTCTGGACTCCTTACAAGCATCGCCACCTACTACTTCCTCGGCCGCCACATCCTCTGCTGTATCAGATCCTACCATCCCTGCTAGGGGTGCTACCGTCAGAGGCCTCCGTCTTCCTCCTCCTGAGAAATACGATGGCGATCCGCTGAAATGCTCTATTAAATTCGAATTGGCTCCGGAGAATTTCTCATCAGAAAGAGCTAAAGTGGCCTATTTGATTTCGCTCCTCTCAGGGCAAGCATTGGCTTGAGTTTCCCCTCTCTGGGAACGGGATGACCCTATACTGCAAAATTCTGTGGTCTTCATTGAAAGATTCCGCAAGGTTTTTGATGAACCCGGAAGAATCTCTTCGGCCTCCTCCAGTCTCCCAGGATTACGCCAAGGACCCTTGCAGCCGAACTCCGTTGGAACGATGAAGCTCTCATCGCTACCTTCTGGCAAGGTCTTAATGAGCGTATCAAGGATGATTTAGCTTCTCGTGATTTTCCTTCCAATCTGGATGACCTCATATCCCTGTGTATTAAGGTGGACATCCGCCACAGGGAACGTGCTCTCGAACTGGACCGCACTCGCCGGCCATTTCCTCGTCTAACACCCAACTTTATCCCTCCTACTCCACCTGCAGAAGAACCTATGCAGATCGGCCGTTCTCGTGTGTCCCCAGAGGAACGTGAGAGACGTATGAAAAACCGCCTCTGTTTGTATTGCGGTGAACCAGGACATCTTCTCTCCGTTTTTCCCAAGAGACCGGGAAACGCCACCTCCTAGGTGATAATAGGGAGGTCAACCTAGGACCCCAGTCCCTTTCTCCCTACCTTTGGAAGGAGTCAGAGTTTTTGATGCCAGTCACCTTGGTTTTCCCTAATTGCCCCTTCACTAGCTGGGCCTTTGTGGACTCGGGGTCCGCAGGGAATTTCATCTCTTCCAAACTTGTGACCGAACTCTGTCTGGATACTATCCCTTTGGCTCAACATTTGATGCTCACTGCTGTGGACGGAAATAGAGTCTCCAATGGCTTAATCTTTCTCTCTACTTCCCCACTCTGTATGGAGATAGGAGCACTTCACTCCGAGAGTATAAGTTTCCTTGTGCTACCTCAATCGGTTAACCCTATTATTCTGGGGCTACCATGGCTGAAGCTCCATTCTCCACAATTCGACTGGCAGCGAGCTCAAGTTATCCGCTGGGGTTCATCCTGCAATAAAAGACGTCTGAGACCCGTTTTCCCATCAAAACCCAAGCTGGCCTGTCTCTGTACTTCTTCCCTGGTGGGCCTTCCTGAAGTCTACTCTGAGTTCGCTGATGTGTTCTCTAAAACCGCTTCCGGAATCCTTCCTCCTCATCGGCCTTGGGATTGCCCCATCAACCTCATCCCTGGAAAGAACATTCCTAGAGGCAGGGTATATCCGCTGTCTTTGCCCGAGACACAGGCTATGTCAGAGTATGTTACTGAGAACCACAGGAGGGGATTCATTAGGAAATCATCTTGTCACGGGCACTAGGAGTCTTTACCCAGGGATCACCAGGTGGTAAGCTTACCAGAGCAATATAGATGGTAATAGTATACTCTGGTAGCAGGGTGATCACGGAACAGGCAATAGTAGATGATGAGATGCTCAGGAAAGTCTATGACTAGCAGCACTGGTACTATGGAGGTGATAATACACGAGGAACTGTATGGACAAGGGCCAGTGGAGGTAGTCAGTGGTCTGCGTTAGCAAGTTGTACCACTGCTATAGTGAGGAGGAATGTCCAACAGAAACGAGGAGGTGATGAGAGTCAGCGGTCTGCGGATAGCAAGTGGTACCGCTGTCTAAGTGAAGGAATGGAATCCAAGTGGAGGTATCCGGGAAGTCAGTGGTCTGCGGTAGCAAGTTGTACCACTGCTATGTGAGAGGAATGGAACAGGTGATACTGGAACAGGAATCAGTGGTCTGCCTTCAGCAAGTTGTACCACTGAAAATATATGTGAGGAGGTGTACGGGGAGAGACTGCAACACAGGATGTACACGGGCACATAAACACGATCCACAGTAATATGCACAATATATATAAATGACTGAACAGGTCTGCAAATGTAGAAAGTCTCTGAAGTAATCCAGCACAAGGTAACACAGTCAATGATGGCAAAAGACTCAGCGGATTGCAAACTCCAGAGGAGAACCAACACAGTCCAGCAAGATATGCAATACACCAGCACAGTCAATGAGAAGTATGCATACCGTGGTTCAGAAGGCAGTCAGACAGGAGTGCAGTGATACCTGGGCGGCAGGAGGCCGACAGGATGAGAAGTCCCTGGATGAGAAGTCCCTGGATGTAAGAAGCAGGAGTCTAGTAGGTGCAGCGCACAGGTAAGTAGACCAACAGGGACACGAATCCAATGCTGACAGCAGGGTAGCGACCAGGGGAACCAGGAAGGCGTGGAGAGCGGATCAGCAGAAGATGGACGATAGGACTGGCAGCGGCAGCGGGACTCTGCGGACCCACGGGAGAGATGAGATGAGGCTGAGGTGCACAGGAGCAGCGGATAGGAATCAGCTTGCAGTCACGATGATGAACACAGGCGAGTTGCCAGCTGGAGGCTGTCGTGCACGGAGGCAGCGGATAGGAATCAGCTCACGATCACGATGATGAACACAGGCGAGTTGCCAGCTGGAGGCTGTAGTGCACGGAGGCAGCGGATAGGAATCAGCTCACAGTCACAATGATGAACACAGGCGAGTTGCCAGCTGGAGGCTGTAGTGCACGGAGGCAGCGGATAGGAATCAGCTCACAGTCACAATGATGAACACAGGCGAGTTGCCAGCTGGAGGCTGTAGTGCACGGAGGCAGCGGATAGGAATCAGCTCACAGACTTGATGATGAACAGGTGAGTGGATAAGGAGAGAAGGCTGTAGTGCACAGAGGCAGCGGATAGGAATCAGCAAACAGTCACTATGGAATATAATAGCGTTGAAGTGGTATAGGAGACTGTAATGCACGGAGGCAGCGGATAGGAATCAGCAAACAGTCACTATGGAATATAATAGCGTTGAAGTGGTATAGGAGACTGTAGTGCACGGAGGCAGCGGATAGGAATCAGCAAACAGTCACGATGGAATATAATAGCGTTGAAGTGGTATAGGAGACTGTAGTGCACGGAGGCAGCGGATAGGAATCAGCAAACAGTCACGATGGAATATAATAGCGTTGAAGTGGTATAGGAGACTGTAGTGCACGGAGGCAGCGGATAGGAATCAGCAAACAGTCACGATGATACAGTTGATGGTAGAAGTGGTATGGGAACCACAGTAGTAGAAGTGGTTAAGAAACCACAGAGGTAGAAGTGGTTTGGAAACCACAGGAATCAGCAGCGCTGAATACACGAGGAAACACCTTCAGAGGCTCATGGGGAATGAGACTCCAAGATCAGGCAACGTGGTGTTGATCACAGGTGCTTAATATAGGGAGTGTTGCCTGATCTGCCAATTGAGTTAAAGGGACATACACTGAAGTATAGGAAAGGGCTGCGCATGCGCAGACCCTCAGGATGGAGGACGACCACGGTTCCTAAATGTCCGGGAAGAGGCACTCACGGTCCGGTGAGTGACACATCTTCTCTAGCAGGGGCAGGCTTCTTTTTTGTAAAGAAGAAGGACGGCTCTCTCAGACCGTGCATTGATAACAGGAGACTAAATGCCATCACGATTAAAAATCGTTACCCCCTTCCTTTAATCTCTGAGCTCTTTTACCGTATTCGAGGGGCACAAATCTTTACTAAGTTGGACCTCAGGGGAGCCTACAACCTAATTAGAATTTGCAGAGGAGACGAGTGGAAAACCGCATTTAATACCAGAGACGGCCACTATGAGTACCTGGTGATGCCGTTTGGGCTCAGTAACGCCCCAGCGGTCTTTCAGGACTTTGTGAACGAGATATTTAGGGATTTTCTCTACCAATCAGTGGTTATTTATTTGGATGATATCCTAATCTTTTCCCAAGACCTGTCTACTCATCTCATGCATGTCAAAGAGGTGTTTTCTCGTTTACGTGCTAATCTCCTATTCTGCAAGCTCGAGAAATGTCTTTTCAATTGCTCTCAAGTACCCTTCCTAGGATATATTGTATCAGGCTCCGGCCTTCAGATGGATCCAAGCAAATTGGAGGCTATTCATAATTGGCCTCAACCTTCCGGTCTCAAGCCTACCCAGCGTTTTATTGGCTTTACGAATTATTATCGCCAATTCATTAAGGGGTTTTCTACATTAATCTCTCCTATTACTCTCCTCACTCAGAGGGGTAGCCAATCCAAGTCTTGGCCTCCAGAGGCTGTACGAGCATTTCTAGCCATTAAGGAGGCTTCTTGTCTGCACCCGTCTTATCTCAACCCGATCAAAATAAACCGTTTTTCCTAGAGGTGGACGCATCCTCCATTGGGATTGGAGCAGTACTATCCCAAAAGAATTCTGTAGGCCTTCCTGTTCCTTGTGGTTTTCTCTCCAAAAGATTTTCAGCCAGTGAAGCCAACTACGGGGTTGGGGACAAAGAACTTCTCGCCATCAAGACCTCCCTGGAGGAATGGCGCTATATGTTTGAGGGGGAGCGCTTTCCCATCACAGTGTATAAAGATCATAAAAATCTCACCTACTTGCAGTCTGCACAATGTCTTAACCCTCGACAGGCCCGCTGGTCGCTATTTTTTAACAGATTCCAGCTGATACTAACTTTCCGGCCCGGTACCAAGAATTTGCGTGCTGACGCATTATCTCGATCTTTTGACTTCTCCGATGTCTCGTCATCTATGGTTGCCAAACCTATCCTCAATCCTTCCACAATTGTAGCCTTGACCAATTTCAATTTCAAGACTCCTCCTCCTGGTCGTTCTTTTGTACAGGAACATCTACGCATTAAACTCCTAAGATGGGCTCATAACGCCAAATTTGCTGGTTATGCTGGGGCTAAGAAGAAAGTTGCTCTTCTATCTCGCCTTTATTGGTGGCCCTCATTGCCCTTGGATGTCCTGAAATTCATCTGCGATTGTGAGGTCTGCGCCCAACACAAAATCCCGAGGAGACCCCCGGATGGTCTTCTCCATCCTCTGCCCATTCCGGACCTTCCATGGCTTAGTATCAGCATGGATTTCATTACAGACCTTCCTGCCAGTCATGGCTTTAACACCATCTGGGTGGTGGTGGGCAGCTTTTCGAAATTAGCCCACTTCATTCCCCTCAAGGGATTACCTTCTGCCTCCCAGCTGGCTCTCCTGTTCAGCCGAGAGATTTTTCGCCTTCACGGCTTCCCAAGGGACATCATTTCTGATCGTGGAGTCCAATTTGTCTCCCAATTCTGGAGATCCTTTTGCAAACAGCTTGGGATCAGCTTAAAATTCTCCTCCGGGTACCACCCGCAAACTAATGGGCAGACTGAACGGACCAATCAGGACCTGGAGGCATCTCTGAGGTGCTACTGTTCGGATCAACAGTCGTCCTGGAGTGAACTTTTACCCTGGGCAGAGTTTACCAATAATAACCACCAACACGAGTCCATGGGTAACTCTCCCTTCTTTACCATCTACGGGAGACATCCCATTCTCCCCACCTTCTCTGATCTTTCGGATTCCTCGGTACCTGCTGCGCAGAATATGGTACACAATTTTTCTCAAATTTGGTCCCAAGTACGTTCCAGATTACTACAAACTTCTGACAGTTACAAACACTTTTCAGATCGGCATAGAAGGAATCTTCCTGTACTTCGGGTAGGAGACAAAGTCTGGTTAGCTACCCGCAACCTTAGACTTAAGGTTCCCACTATGAAATTAGCTCCATGCTATATTGGACCCTTTTCTATCTCTCATGTGATCAACCCTGTCACCTACAGACTTCATCTACCAGCTTCCCTGCGGATTCATAATACCTTCCATATATCTCTGCTTAAACCACTCATTCTCAACGAATTTTCCAGCAAGACCTCTCCACCTCCTCCTGTCAAGACTATTCGTGGTGAAGAATTTCTGGTAGAACGCATTCTGGAATCTCGTATCTCTAGAGGAAAACGCCAATTTCTCATCCATTGGAAGGGCTACGGCCCAGAGGAGAGATCTTGGGTCTATGAAGAGGATATTCATGCTCCACATCTGTTGGCAAGATTTCTGCGGGATTCCTGCACCACCCGAAAGAAAGAAGGGGAGGATACTGTCAGGTGCCGTCTCCGCGCTCCCCACAGGCACCGGAGATGGGCACCTTCTCTCCGCAATCCACGTCCTGTTGCCTAGCAGCAGATCTCTAACTCTACTCACCTGTCTGCAGCCAGCATGTCTAAACCGCCTAAATCTCCCTAACCCAATCACAAGGCACCTAAGAGTACTTAAAGCAGCCTCTGACACCTGTCTAGTGCCAGAGTATTGGTTCTACCCTGCTCCAGCATTTAGTTTGCATTCCTGTTCCTGAACTCCTGTGTATAGACTCCTTGGCTTGTTTGACTTCTCTTCCGGATTACCCTTGTACTTCGCTGCCCGCACTGGTATTGACCTTTGGACCGTCCCTGACTACTCTTGCCTACTCTCCGTGGTACCTCGCTTCCTTGGTTTCGACTCGGCCTGTCTGACTACCCTATTCGCTGCACTGGTGAGTTCCTGGGAGAACCGCGACCTGTACGCAGCCAAGCCCAAACCTCCTTGCGGGGGTCCCTGGTGAACACCGGTGGTGTGTTAGACTCCGCGCCTCTCAGGTTAGAAGTGCTAATACCAGTCGGTGATATTCTCTGTGTAAAAGTGTGACGCCCCTAACCCCAAGCTTACTCAGGGTCTGGTGTAAGAAAGGGGTAAATTTAGCTCTGCGGACATATTAACTGAACATTTTTCATAGCCAGAGACCCTGCTGTTGATTATGCCCCGTTTCATAGCAGAGTCAACTAACACAGTGCAGGAAGCTGCTGGGAGGTACATAGAGACAGCGAATACTGTGCAGGGAGCTGCTATGACGCACACAGAGATGGCTAACACTGTGCAGGGAGCTGCTGTGAGACACACAGAGATGGGTAACACTGCAGGGAGCTGCTGGGAGGCACACAGAGACAGCTAATTTTGTGAGGGGAGCTGCTGTGAGGTACACAGAGACGGCTAACACTGTGCAGGGAGCTGCTGTGAGGTACACAGAGATGGCTAACACTGTGCAGGGAGCTGCTGTGAGGCACACAGAGATGCTAACACTGTACAGGGAGCTGCTGGGAGGCACACAGAGACAGCTAACACTGTGCAGGGAGCTGCTGGGAGGCACACAGAGCCAGCTAACACTGTGCATGGAGCTGCTGGGAGGCACACAGAGACAGCTAATATTGTGAGGAGAGCTGTTCTAAGGCTCATACATTCAGTTGCCACTTTATTAGTTACACCTTTCATTTGCTCCCAAAACAGCCTGAAGTCTTAGAGTTTGTCCACGTTGATATGATAGCAACACACAATTGCTTGCAATTTTTTTCAGCTGTACATTCATGCTGTGAATTTCCCATTCCACCACACCCACATGTGAATAAAATGGCCACTGAATGTAGCTATTGGGTTGAGATCTGGTGACTGTGAAGGCCCCTGGATTACACTGACCTAATTGTCATGTTCGTGGAACCAGCTTGAGATGATGTGTGCTTTGTGACATGCTAGAAGTAGCTACTAGAAAATGGGTAGACTGTGGCCAGAAAGGGATGCACATGGTCAGCAACAACACTCAGGTAGGCTGTGGCATTTGAATGATGCCCATTTGGTATTAAGTGCCCTTATGTTGGCCAAGAAAACATTCCCTTACCATTACACCATAATCACCAGTCTGCTCCATGGCCAAAACGGGATGGATTCATGGATACATGTTGTTTACAGCAAATTCTGACAACACCATCTGAATGTCGCAGCAGAAATCAAGATTCGTCAGATCGGGTGACGTTTTGGTTTTGGTTTTGGATGTGGATTACCTTTGTGTTTTGGTTTTGGCAAAACCACCCTTGCGTGTTTTGGTTTTGTTTGGTTTTGTTTTGCAATTTTGTTTAAAAATCAATTTTTTTGGGGCCTAAAATAACCTAATTTAGTGCTTCACCTGTTTCTTGGATAACTAAGGTAATTGTAAAGCTAATAAATGATGAAAAAAACTGTTTAATTCCTGGTAGGCCGTCATTAATTCTACACACAAACCAGATTGTCTTCCTCTCCATCTATGCCTACTGGCAATGCAGCCATCGTCTTTGGGTGTATATTACACCCTACATTTATAGTTAAATATATAAAGAAATGGACAAAGGCAGTTTTGTTTCTGTCTGTATAGGCCCCCCTCCACTTGTAGAAAATATTGAAAAATTCAGCCGGTATAGACTGTACAATATGAATTCAAATGGACAAAGGCAGTTTGGTTTCTTTCTCTATAGGCCCCCCTCCACTTGTAGAAAATACTAAAAAATTCAGCCGTTATAGACTGTACAATATTAATTGAAATGGACAAAGCCAGTTTGGGGTCAGTCTGTGTATGACACCCTACCCTTATTGAGAAATTGCCAAAACAGCAGCCTTTCAAGACTGTACATGATCTAGAAATGCCCCAAGTCCCTTTCCTATTTGGGGGTAGATTGCACCCTACACTTATACTTATAAGTATACTTTTTTTTTGGTGTGTTTTTTTTCCCTGATTTAAAAAGACAATGTACTTTTACATAGGCTTTACCAGATGATGTACAGGGAAGACTACCATCAGGACTGGTGACAGCACCTGCTTGCTGATTCTGCTCATGTGTGGACTGCTTTGAATCCATTTTAATGAGCCCAAACCACTTGTAGTGCAAAATATCCAATAGATACTGCTGCTAAATATGACTTTTGGCAGCCAGAAAAATTATTGCTTCACACTGGGGATTATCGGACACCCCAAAGCACTTGTAGTGCAAAATATTGAAAAAAAAAAAGGCCTCCTCTCTTCCTGCTCTAACAATTGCTAATAGAATTGGTAATAATAATAGAATTGAATATAATAGAATTTAATGAATAAAAGAAAGAATAAGGTGTACAATTATTGCTCTGTCCCTGCTCTAATACAGCCTGTGACCTAGCCCTGCTCTCTACCTCTGTCAAATGGCGATGAATTGCTGTGTAGGCGGGTATTTATGCATTTCAAATATCGCGAGAACCGAGCTCTGAGATCCGACTACGTCACAATGACGTTTTGCCTCGATTTTGATTCCTAATGGGGGGGGAGAGTACCGTGCCTGCTCTGCTCGGTACTCGGATAGGCGAAGTTCGGGTGGGTTCGGATCTTGGGAAACCGAGCCCGCCCAACTCTATATACAATACCCAGAGCACCCTAGTGACCGATATACAATACAAAGAGCATCCTAGTGACCGATATACAATGCAAAGAGCATCCTAGTGACCAATATACAATACAAAGAGCATCTTAGTGACCGATATACAATACAAAGAGCATCCTAGCGACCTATAAACAATACAAAGAGCGCTGTCAAAGAAACGTCCGCGGCGGTGCTGTATTGTATTATAATACAGCACCGCTGCTGTACAGTACAGTGCCGCTATGTAGGGGCACTGTTTAGCCCCCGTTCTTCATGGAGGGGAGGGGTTTCTGGAGAACCAGAAACCCCCCCTGCGTGCATCCCTGCTAATATACAGACCATGCTGTAATGCAAGAGGAGCAAAAGCAATTTTATTTTGTATGTATGGAAAATACTTCCTGCTTCTGCATGCAGCACACAAACACTGTGCAGCTTTCATTTTACAAAGCAATTTAGGGCTTAGCTAGGCTGAGCCCCAACCCCAACTCTAAGTCTGTTCGCACATTTTAATGTTGTCCCCCCTGCAGTGCAACTTGGTTTTGACAAAATTGCACCTTTAAGCTGGATTTACTCCTAACTAGATCAGCCCCATAATTAGGCTCTACCACAGTAGAGGAGGTTTTACTTGTATGCAATTAATTGTGCCAGCAGTGGACAGTATTTGGAGACAGAGGTCATGAGAAGAGAGTTTAGCCACAGTATTGTATCTTTTACTCACAATGCACTATAGAAAGTTCTGAGAAGCATAGATAAGGACAGAGCACAGGAGTGTGGAAGAACTAAAGATAACTGGAAGGTGTTACACCAATGTATGCTTAGTATAACATAAATAGTGCTCATCACCATCTATTGATGCATAAGAAACGCCCAATTATATGGTATAATAATGTGAACACAATACGGAACCAAGAGAGATAAGCATCCCTTGACCTCAAAAGAAATTACTTCCAAACATCAGGGTCCAGTAGTGCTGTCACAGCTGATTAATACCAGCAAGCTAAACACCCCACTATGAGCAATATAAGGAAAACAAGCTCAAGTCATACACCTATTATTCACTGTGAATGTCATAAGTGTGCACAGGAAGCAGATCTGGGGTTGTGATGAGAAGGTCCTGGGACCACTGTCTATTAGAAAAATTAAACAACTTGTGGGTAGAATTCATGTTCCCTTTTCCTGTTGGCACCACTATGATGGACTGAGTGGTTTCGATGCCATACCCAGTGGGTAGGGTCTAATGTCATGATCTGTAATAAAAAAAAAAATCAATATCTCAACCATATGACTTAGCAGTAAACACATTCATTGTGTTCCTTCATTACAGGAACTTACCTCCTCGCAATGTCGTCAGCTGACGACTGCCCTGTAATTCATTTGAGCAAACAACCTGGTCCTTAGAGACAGGAAGAGACGGACAAGTTATCTCCTTGTCTTTCCCAGTGCCCATGGGAATATCTCATAGTTGTAAGACACTTCTATTTCCTCCATGCGAGATACCTATGGAAAACACAAGACTAGTTTGATGGCATTTCTTGGTAGTTTCTTGCTCTCACGTTAGGTATGAACTATACCAGTGAGTCTCCTTACATACACAACCAGGTCAGTTCAGTATTTCCGTAACCACTTCATGTCCTGAACTCTAGGCCCTTCATGACTGAGCCAGGTCCCAGGTTTTGGGAAGAATCAGTTTCCCAGTGATAACCTATTTTACCAAAGCAAATGTTATATTTTTCCTGAGATAAGACTTTCTATGGTATTTTGGATTTTTTTTAAAGTCTGGTATACATGTCAATGTTAGCAAAAAAAATAATAATTTTAAAATTCAGCTTCTTGTACCATTCAGTTATACCAACCCCTTGTTATGGCCACCAGTGAGGCATAAACTTGTAGAACTAGGAGAAGAGGTCTTCGCCTATAGCAGCCGCCTTTCCCGTAGTGACTTGTTCTGCTCACAGGTACTCGGATGCCCCCAGGACTTACACTCAGCGTAGTACAAGTTTACGGTCACACGGCAGCACACAGGTACAGGAGGTAATACACGGAGTAGGGACTGGCAAGAGATCCGCAGACTGGACAGTGGTGGTAATGTCCGATTAGCCAGACAGCACCGGCAGAGATGTCTAGGTACAAGCAGGGTCAGGGCCACAGGCAAGCTTCAGAGTCCGGATACAGGCAGAAGGTCAGGGTCACAGGCAAATGTTCAGAGTCCGGGTACAGGGTGAAGGTCAGACATGTAAACTGTCACCTACACAGATAAGCACAGACACACACATACATAAGCACACACAGGATCAAACACACAGACATGTAAACTGTCATATACACAGATAATTACAGACACACATAAATAAACACACAGGATCAAATACACAGATAAGCACAGACACACACATACATAAGCACACACAGGATCAAACACACAGACATGTAAACTGTCACATACACAGACAAACACATTCTTACCTTCTTCTTCTGCTGCCTCCTGCATAGCACCCATGCTGGCCTTGTAGGAGGAAGGGGCGGGGCCAAACTGCCGGCAGAGAGCTGTGCTCACACCGCAGGGGACTGACTGGGAGATGATCGCAAGCTACAAGCAGTAGTGGCTGGTCCCGGGAGAGGGGCCAGCCACTGTAAGCATAGGACACCCCAGGTTGGACAGGGGTTTCTGGGAACTAGTAAAAACCCCCCTGAGTGCGCCCCTGCCCTATTCATATTAAATTAAATTACACAGTAAAAATAAGGCTGTCAGTGTTCAGAGAGATGCATGCATGTTTCATTAAACAATCAAGGAAAAAAATTATTCATTTTTAAAATCAAACTATTTAAAATATGTAAATTACAATGTCCCCCCTCCCTCCCCCTGCTACCGGAGACAGCGCGTGCCTTCCTCACTGCTGTGTAGGGCCTGTGCTGTGGCAGAGGCAGGGTTAAAAGGCAACCTTTACCATTGGCACCCTCAGTGGCTCTCTGAGGAGGAAGATTCATCTGTGTTTCTTCGCCAAAATTTTCCTCCCGCGTGATGCCAGGATCTGCAATGTAAACAACATGTTATGAAATCCGCATTTGAATAATGCAGTTTAATTGAAATACAAAGCGAGGCAGAACGGTTCGCTTCAGAGATGTTAGCCCTTCAACTATTATTTACCTGTCTGTAATCAAGTTAATTACTATAATAAAGGTGTATTATGTACGGGATATCTTGGGCATACCTTGGCGTCTTTTATTTCCTTTATTTAATTTAATTTTAGCTTTCATTGGAATATTTTGATATCTCGTTATGCTAAATGGATCCAGTAGATACCGCTAGGCTTTTGTATTGAAGTGTAGTATGCAATTAAATAACACCAAGGGGGAATTCAATTCCCCCATAATACCATCGCGATAAGTGTATTACCGTTAATACGGTAGCTTCAACTGGGGTGGAATAGTCCGTGGCTGAGCCCAATAGCAAAATGTGAGTCTGTGAGCTGCAATGTAGTTTTGCCAGCTGCTCCAGGCTGGACTCAGATCTCCAGACTTTTCTTTGTCAATAGGACCTAACAGTGCGTTCTTGCTCATGCTGGTTCTAGTATTATTTGCCAGTGGTTGGACGGGAGATAAGTGTAAATCGCCCCCTTGCAAGAGTTGGAGTCAGCTGCGTCCCAGACTTGTGCTGAGCTGTATTTTTCAGTGGAAGAATGTGGATCCTCCTAAAATTGGTTTGATATTTTATTGTGAGCTGCAAGTAAAGGTAGATCCTCTGTGTCAGTAAAGGGGTCAACTGGGTACTGAACTTTGCTCCGTACTATATTATGCAGAAAAGAAACAGAGTTAAAAATGTATATCTATCATGCTCGCCTCCAAGACTTCTGCCGTGCTGCCCCTAATCTTTGGAACTCCCTACCCAGTCTCACTCGACTCTCCCCCAACCTTCAGTCCTTCAAATGCTCACTCAAAACTCACCTTTTCAAGCTCGCCTATCCTACTACCTCCTAACCATTATATCCATCACCTTCTCTTCCTTGCCTGCCACCTCCATCTCTTCCCACTTGGTCCTAATGTCTCTCACCACCCCTCCCTCCTGAATGTAAGCTCTCACGGGTAGGGCCCTCTCTACCTATTGTCCACTGTCTGTTCCCTTGTATGTCCCGTAATGTATTTTGCTGCACTCTGTGTGAGTCCCCATAGTATTACTCACACTCATCTGTGCTACTTATATGTATTAGCTCATCTATTTGTTACTTGCTTCTGTATCCGGTGCTACGGAACCTGTGATGCCTTATAAATAAATAAATACATAAATAATTAATAATAATGTCAGCCTTTGGTAATTCCAACAACTGTTGGAATTCCAGTGTAAAATACATATATTGTCAGGAGCCTATGGCAGTAGACCGGAGGTAATGCAGTTCCTGCGTTTTAGCCTATGGTCGCTGTCACATATGTTGCGCCTGCCATGATCCTGTACAGCGAGGCTCAGATCCTAACACTGAAAGAGCTGGTGTCTGGGGGTCCTGAGGCCCTGCAAGTGTTTCTGTAGTGAGAGCGGGTTTGTAACGATTATGTATTTTTGTTACTTTCCCTTAATATTCAGGTATGACAATGTATATTGTATGTAACCTTTTAATGTAATCTCAACGTGTGCTTTGCTAGATGACATGAGTCTGAACCTATGCAAGTGTCAATAATCTTTTGAAACTAGCCAGGCCCGGGATAGATAAGGATCTCAGAGGAGTTTGGAACCCCAAAGTTGTAAACCATCTAGTCACTCATGCAGAGCAGAGGTGAGAGATTCTCTGAGGTACCCAAACATTTATCGTAGGGATAGATAAGCTCTGTGTCATTTTGGGAATCAATCTGACTTAATTGAAAATGTAATTCCTAAGGTGTAGGTGAAGAGCCTGTAAGAAGGGTTTAAAATCTGTGTGCATTTTCATGAGGGGGTCTATCAAGACTGAAATGTCTCATTTTTCTCAATTATGTTCCCTCACACACACCAAGGGCTAGATTTACTAAGCTGGGGATGTTGCCTATAGCAACCAATCAGATTCTAGCTTTCATTCTACAAAATGACAGCTAGAATCTGATTGGTTGCTATAGGCAACATCCCCACTTTTTCAAACCCGCAGCTTAGTAAATCTAGCCCCAAGTCTTAACTAGTAAGTAGTGGCTCTGGTTTTATTTCCTATTTTATTTTCTGAAACTCATTTGTACAACTTATTGTATGTCTTGTTCTAAACTTTTTTGTAACTAAGTCTTGGAAACATTTTTCAGATTACATAAATTTAATTTTGTGTGTTCTCTGTGATTCTTTGTGAACTTACAAAGCCCAGGGAGGCTCATGCTACATGTGTATGTAATTTAAGTGTGAAACATTAATTAAGTGGTTTTGATGAACCTAAGGACACAATAATAAATCCTTTGAGGTGGCAGAAAAGGTGTATTCATTGTCAAGTGACTAAGGTGACACCAGTCACGGCCAGCTGTTCAGATTGCTGTATCTGGGACAGGCTGGGCGTTCGTGACAGGGTTCCAGGTTTTCTGTCCAAGCTGGAGGTCGGGGAGATTCTGAATTCTGTGACTTCTCTACAGTGTGGGGAAGAGGAGGTGTAGATGTCCGATTCAGTGAACTGTTTCTCGGTCACTTATTTACCTGAGATCTCAGACGTGGAGATGAATCTGCTGGTGTATGGGTGACCGGCTTCAGTTGCATTCAATGGCTAACGCCATCCACAGATGGCATTGCATTAGACCTGTCAGCCATGATTGGCTACAAAGGCGCTGTAAACACTACTTTATGTTTTAACACTCTTGGATGTAGAACATCTAGACCCATTTCTTATATGCATTTTTTTCTTTTCAAACTAACAGATATGGCACAAAAGGAGCAATTTATTCCGGCAATAAGTATAATTTTATAAAATAACATGTTGCCTGAAAAATATCACCAAAGATATCGGCCTGGAACTCTTTCTGCTAATGGCATTCTGAGAAACTTGATGCATAGGGTGATGCGATAACAAGTCCTAACACCCAGGAAAATGGATGTTTTTCCTTTGGCCTTTGATACATTCTATTGCATTTAATAAATCATTTTAGTTTAGTCCACTGTGTCTGCCCTCCCCTATCAATTTCCACATTAAAATATGAAGAGAAATAATATATTTGCCCAGTAATCTTTACATACCTGTCAACAGTCATGAATGTCAGCACTGTGAAAAGGTATGGCCTGCCATAAAAAGAGCATGACCTCACCCAAAATGACCTGTTACTATGACATGTGCCAGTTGGTGAAATAAAGATGCTCTGGCTATTCCAATGAACTTTCATGAAATCCTTTTATATTGTTAGTGATCTGTTGTTACCTGTTCTCCACCCCACCATCGACTGAAATAACAATAGAGGTCACATGGTCACAGGAATCGAATATACAACTAAGCCCAGGGCCATGACCCCATTTACCTGTATCCAGTGGAGGGCCACAGCCACCATTACATTTACTGGTGGAAGTAGGGTTGCAGAGCTGTTTTACAAGGAGCAGACTTCAGGGTCTATGATGTTTGACGTTTTGGAGGAAGCTATATTAGATGTGCAGTGCAGGAAATGCGATATAGAAATTCACTATTGTATTTATGCGTGATATCTGTGCCATTAATAAACCATTCATATATATATATTACTCCTTCTCACACCACTGACCTGATGTCCAAATACCTCCTGCAAGATACAAGACCTTTGCATTCCCAAGAATGATTTTCTACTCTCCGCCAATCATATGAGCATTTCTTGCTCGTATCCCCTGTGTTACACATCAATTATGGAAGACCCAACCTTCCCTCACTAATTAGCCTCTCTCCCCTATACTCTACACTAAGGCCAACCGCTGTATAATCCCTTTGTGCTTGAACCTTTCCAACCTCATCTCTCCATCCAGGGTCAATGAGATAGGAGGGTGGTCACTAAGTAACAGGGATTGAGTCTACCTTGAAGGTCTACTGGTGGTGATAGCCCAGGCTCATATCTCCAACCCCATCAATGGCCCAACCAGAGCCAGAACTATGCGTGGAAGGAAAGCGGGGTCAGGTGTCTGCATGACCAATTGCTTCCTACTGGTCCATGCTTTCACATCCCGTGGCTATGTGCGCATCACCGTCTTTTGCCAAAGCTATGAACACAGCCTGGGGGGCCCGAGAAGTTGACCACTGCAGTAGGTCCGAAGGTTACTCTCAGCAGCTCTGTCTCCACTTACCGTACATTGCCTCTATGGAACCAATTATTATCCTCCACTCTCCTCATTAGTCCTTATTTTTCATAGGATCCCCAACCTGATTGTAAACTCCTACCGCCAGTGATTATAATCCAGTGTGCCACATTTATTTGTCATGATATGAGCCTGGATGTTGGAATTGAGTAATGGTTAAACTAAAAATAGGTTTAAAATAGGCAATAGGGAGTATTTGTAAATTAAAATTTAATTTAAAATGAAAGAAATAAGTTGCAAACCAATTTATTTTATAAACATACTCATTTATCCATTATCCTTGTTTTATTTACTTTTTTGGTAATATTTTAGCATTGGTGTACAACAATGTTTCCTGCTCATATCTTCTTCTAGAAACGTGTAGAATAAAGTGAGATAATACATAGCGCACGTTTTCCTTTCAATTACACTGAAACACAAATTTGCAGTCGACTACGAATATTAGGCAATCGTTAGACCTTGAAGAAAACAAGTCTCCAATCCAAATTGTAGATTGAATCTTTTGGAGATTAAAAATTAATTTACAAGGTCATAAACGTGACATCAAGATTTAATCAAACTTCCCCACTTCAAAGATCAGTGACATTGGCAATGTATGTCTCTATGGCACATTGCAGGAAGAGGCCTTTCACATGGCGTAATATAAGAAATGATTAAGAGCTGGGGAAAGTGAACTGTACATTTTGGAGATAAGAAGAGTTTAAAGCATTCCTGGCGACGGATTTAATAGGAGTCTATTCATAATCGTGACCCGAGTTTAGATTATAGATTTACATATTTATCTGGTCTGTACATACTAGTGAGACATTGTGTAAAGTCATGTTCTAAGTTCTGATACATAGGTACAAGATTTATTGTCATATTCTTTTCATAGAAAACACTTTAAAAACCAACTGAAATCCTTTAGCAGAGGAGTATGCAATAGGAATGATGTGTTTTACAGCAACTGACATTGTATAAAAGACATCAGACATTGGGGAACTGAAGACGTCCCTGTTTACGTATTAAGCATTAATATGATTTGTCAACTCAGCAAGTTACGATTTTGTTTGTTGTGCATAAATTTGGGCTTTGACAGTTCTGGAGAGTACAAAGGAATGTATTGTTCTTTTTTTATTGCAAGTGAGTGTGTGTGTGTGTTTTGAAAGAAAATAATATATCTCGGCTCGCCTGAGAGGTTGGGGGTACTTGGAAGCTGAGCTAGAAGTTTTCTGTCCGTCCCTGCGGGTTTCCGGGATTTTTTTGTTTTCTTTTGGATTAGTTTCATTTGTTTCGTGTTAATGGCAAAAATTTGTTGACAGCTTGAAATATTTAATGGGATTGGATGTGGCTTGGGTGCCAAGTTCAGCCAATCTCCAATCTGCAATTGTTTAGTTCATTCCGTACAACCACTTCCTTGACTACTTTTATGAAATAGGGAAATTGTTTTACTATCCTCTTTTTATAGAGCAATAGCAGATTCAGTGCTGTAAAATGTATTAGGCAGCCTAAAGCTCCTGCCCATGGCCCAGTTGGAGGCCTGTAATTTTTTGCTCCCTACATGACAGCTCTACTGTGTTGTTGTCCTATAAAACTTGTTCTATACACAGTATTGAGTGATGTCACCAGAACTTACACTCTCAGCAGCAAATATGTAATTGTTTATGTTTGTTTTTATCTTATACTGTGATCCCATTGCCTACCGGCAATATCCCGGGTATATGAAACCGGGATACTGCCGGGTGACAGAGCCTAGCAACCCAGCAAATTCCTAGGTTGACCGGGTTCACACTGAACTCAGGTATGCCTGGGACTCTCTGGCAACATCACAAGAGGAGCTTTGATTGGCTTCTCTTGGGATGTTGATTTTTTTTTTTTTTTACCATTCAATAGTTTTTGGTGAGACCCAGGATTGAAAAACCCGGGTCTCACCGTTCAGTGCTTTAAAAGACCCGGGTTCAATTCCTGGGACATCCGTCCTGGGTAGATGCAGGAGTATTAAGCATTTGTTTGTGGAATAGGTAATAGGAAGACCTGGTCGCTCCACATCCAGTGTAACAGAGCTAAAGGACACAAGCAGTTTTCCAAATTTGTTTCATATGCAAAACAGTAGACTCTGCTGAATGCTAAAAGTGTGAGTTGATGAAAAGGGTGAAAGACCTATAGTGCTTACCTTAGACACAGAGAAATAGTGAAGTCCCGATTGACGAATCTGGAGAATTATTATAGAATTATTATAGCGAATTCCGCTCAAGGCAAATAATTTGACCAATCAAATTGGAGATTGAGAAGACCGCTATCAAACACAGGACTAAACAGCCCAACATCAGCAAGGAATTCTATGTTACTATAAGTGAGGGGAACAAAATGGAATTTGCTGTCTTCCATAGCACCCCTATCATCATCATCTATTTATATAGCGCCACTAATTCTGCAGCGCTGTACAGAGAACTCACATCATAGAGAGAGACTAAGGGCAATTTGATTGCAGCCAATTAACCTACCAGTATGTTTTTGGATTGTGGGAGGAAACTGGAGCACCCGGAGGAAACCCACGCAAACACGGGGAGAACATATAAACTCCACACAGATAAGACCGTGGTTGGGAATTAAACTCATGACCCCAGTACTGTGAGGCAGAGGTGTTAACCACTGAGCCACCGTGCTTCCCCTATAAGATATGATGACTTTGTGGCTAACAGCTGCCTCAGTTTTCAAGAACTCTTCAGAAACTGCAGACCATCAGACTCATTTGAAGGCCGGGTAAGAGTGCAAACACACTCCAAAATTGTACGACATCACTCACTATCTATGTGTCTCCGCTTGGCTCACACTGGCCTCTTTTGTATTCTCAATGTCACTTCAAGTATTGGCTCTCTACTCAGCACATAGAGTATACCGGATCAGCTACTGGGTGAAGGCTACCTCAAAGGCTTGGACACCGCTCACTTCCATTCTCAGGTCTCAGTAATGAAACAAACAGTTATTAAAAACTTAAAATGAGCCCCACTGAAAAAAAAACCATGTTTCATCTATATATTTATTTTTTCTGTCCAGTAGTTCCGTTAACATCCTGAGATAGACGAGTTATTGCTGTAGTACATATAAAAGCTTGGGTAAGCCTTTACCAGCAGAGTTATCACGGGTGGTAACCTGTAGGTATATAGTACGGAGTGAAGATAGAAGTTCTTGCCAGCAATAAGGATTTTTACGCTTTGATAAATCAACTTCTCTGTCTGCAAGCAAAGATCTTTATTCTACCGCTATATACACTCCTCAAAGGAATATATTGAATTCTTCTCTAAAGAAGAGCTCCCTACTGTATTTTAATACTCCAATCCTGCCCGTACTTGCTGACTTTTTCTCGTTGGCTTCAGGGAGATCCCGGGGGAGGTGGGCGTGCGGGGAGCGGGGCTTGACGAATCACATAATTTTGGCCCCGCTCCCTAAACGATTGTCACAAATTTGGCCAAGTACAGCAGGGGGCAGGGCACAATATTTGCATAATATAAGCAGCTAATGGATCTCTAGAGACTGAAGTGTCTTTTACATTTCTGTCTCCATTACTGAAGTCATGTTGTCTTACCTGTCAGTATTTGATTAAATCTTGGTCTCCATGAAAATGGCCACCTCCATAGGCATTAATACCTGGACATAGCACACAATTTCTGAACTGTGTCATCATGCCACAGATGGCGAAGCCAACCACGTCTTGTACTGGCTCAGCATCAGGGAGAATGCCAGACTCTTCAGGGAGTGCGGGAGATCACCCCTATTTCAGGGAGTCTCCCTGACATTCAAGGAGAGTTGACAAGTATTATCCTGCCATTACTTGCCATCCCAAAGCGTAGTTAACCCCTAGTCAGCCCCTAATAACTGCATTCCACCAACAGTACTTATCCTAAGGGGCGTTTTAAAAGTTTTCCAAATAAATAAGCAAATCATTTTTTAAATCAGTTCAATACATATTTTCTTTAAACTTATCCTTCCTACATCTGTGGGCCAATGAGTCACGTTTTCAATTTACGCCACAGTTCTCTTTGCACATTAAGGTGTACAGTTTAATGATTTGACTTTATAAACTTTTAAACATTTTAGTAGACGTCTCAGGTATATTATTTGTTCAGGCCTTTATCAATTCAATGCAGTCACTTTGTTAAATATGTAATATATTGTGCTTTTTCTATTCGCACATATATTTTTATATACCAGTAATATGCAACTACAACAAAAAATTATATATATTATATATAATTACATATAAATTCTATAAACACAGTTATATGCAGTATATGTCATTTTCTGCCTAGAAACCTCTGCTCTGAAAAGAGGACCCAGCACAGGTGCTTCTGCAGTGATAGAGATGGTATTGTTAAAGTTTATCTTCATATATGAATCAGCATGTCTGGCCTAGCGGGAGAATTTTTGGCACCTGTAACCCCCCTCCTCGCACTTGCCTGTGTGGCTGTTCTCTTTTTATGCATTGCGCGTTAAAATAATGATGTTTTTTTTGCACTGGGCTTCTGCTCAAGCTGAGAATTTATGAAAGGCCGACACACTTAACGACGCCAGAGTCCTGATGAAGTTGCGTCCAGTCCTGACAGCCGCCTTTTCATGTCGTACAATGTGCCTTTCTCGCTTGCTGTGATTCACCTGCATAGAGAATGCAGAAAATTAATCACTGCATGACTATACAGGATTTTTTCGGTCTTTATATAGTTTTGTAGGTAATGGCGATTGACAGTGTGAAGCTTTCATGCAAAAAGGTGCAATTAACATGACAATACTGTGCAAGAAAATCACACTCATTTTTATTTCCCAGATGTTTTCTTTGTTTCCATATGTAACCCGTCGATTGCCAGAATACAAAATGAATAAGGCTACGGTTTTGCAAGCAACCTAATGTGTATAAAATGCATAGCAGGGAAGTTTTCCCAAATAACATACCTGTGATAAAAACCTTTATTCCAGACCAAATAAAGACACGGACACAAAATTAAAGTTGGAATGAATGACGGTATTTATTTATTTTTAAACTAATAGGACTGTAAGGTGGACGAGAGCAGGGCAGTCAGGAACGCAAAACCAATAAGGTGGAAAGGTCAGACCATATTACCACCAACCCAGGATCATACCTTATCTATTGGCCGGTGCTAAGATCAAGTCCAACGGCAAGACTACACCCCCTATAAACTCCGCCAGTATAAACCATACAAAACTGGCCCAAAGGTCCTACTAACAAAACGGACCAACCATGGTATGACACCATAACCGCAGGGGGGTAGTGACCTATGACAAGATCACCCAAGCACCATATGCACAGTTACAGACTGCACTGTTCTCCTACTCTCAACAATTCCGTTCAAAGTTATGTAACCAATTGTAGGGAGGGCGGGAGGAATCCGGAAGCAGGAAGGGCAGAAGCCTCTGCACACTGACTTATAACTGTGTATAAGTCCCAACCCCTTCCTGCTCTCATTGGCTGAAACTTTACAGGAATCCACAGATAATAGGTTCTTTGGTAAGTCACTCACCCGCATGATTTTAACTGCGTTTAGTCTGAGGGACACACTTCTCTTTTACCAATACAAGGTCTGGCTTGGCGTTTTAGAACTAAGAACCAGTTGCATCGTAGGTTTACAGTGGGAATGAAACACTGCTAGACTGTCAGCTCTAAGGTCAAGTGATTTGCATTGCCTAAAGACATAGATCAAGAGGATCATGAGATGAGGAGTGAGCCAGTGCTTAATCCAAAGGTACTGGAGGTAGGTAGGGCTGACATGACCCACAGTAACCCCTCTCCCCAGAAGAAAAAAAGTCAAGTTTCTTAATCAGTGCAAAACTAGGAAAAGGTGAACATCAAGGCAGGGGCAAGTCACATGTTAGACATAGACAACACCATCCCCCTGAACTCATATACAAGCCAGTAAAAATACCTAATTTAAAATCTGCCACTAAAATGGAAATAAATGGTAATGTTAATGTGTACACATATGTGTGATCCGTCTACCAATTAAAGGACACTTCTACTAATAAAATGGATTTCACTCTATTCAACTACAGTAACATTGGGATACATATACATATTGTACCTGGAGCTCACCCCAGCCCTCCAGCCAGGTATTGCATCCAATTGGAAGGATACTCATCACCATATCCAGGGGCAAATGCAGGATTTGTAGAGGGGGGTTTCCACACCATGCCACCAGTGGGTGTGACCAGCATGCATGGAGGCGTGGCTATAATTTTAGACAGTGCTTGGCTGCTCTCCAACTCTTCCTATCCCCATAATATACATGGGCAATGCTGCGTGCACTACTGTTAGGTGCACACAGCTCTCCCTTTTCAAGCAGAGTCGTGTGAAGTGGGAGCAGGGTCCAGCCACCTCAATTATACAGTGCCCCAGGCTTGGAGGGGGGTTTTCAGGCACTAAGAACCCCCCTCGATTTGCCTATGATATCTACATTATCTGCTCATTAGTTGCAACACTACCAGCAACTTTCAAAGCCAGCATCTACCGTTGAACTACAGCCGCAGAGAATTCGCCCGTTAAGCAGGACGTAAGAGATGTTTGACAGAAACCGCTGCAGCTGGGAGCATCGAGGACCAGCTGCGCATGCGCTAGCGAACAAAATCCCAGCAACTACTCAGCACGCACACAGACTGCCCTATTGTTCGATCCAGAGGACAACAAGGAGATCCACGTACGGTACCCGGAGGAACAGCAGGTTTTATACCACTACCAACTGAGAGTTTTTCCTTTCTCATACCAGTTTTTGACCTCCATGGAACTGTGCAGGTGTTGGTTGGAACATCCACGTTACGTACCCTAATGATTACTTATTTATGACACAGCACTAGGTTTACCTAGCACTGGACTGCAGTGCGTGACGTATTCCATGACAAGTTTGGACTTTGTGTGTTATTATGATATGACCATGTGCCATTCTGAATTTACATTTCATGTTTGCTCATAAGCTACAATTGTGATGTTTTTGTACTCTGGCAAGAGCAATATATGTCCTTTCTATTTTTAACATCAATATATATATGTTTATAAAGTCTTTCCATTACCATATATTGAAGGTTCTAGTCGTACATTCTTCTGTAGAGGAGCGCCAGGAAATGTTATTTATTCATTCAATTGGAAGCCCTGCCGTACCCTAATCAGTGGGGGAATTCCCATGGGATGGTTGTGGTGACTCCTGAGCAGGGCATCCTGTTGTCTGGAATGAATTGCCCCACTATTTAATTGTACCTGTAGCAAGTAATAAATTAATTGAGCACCTTGACTTATTTCTGTAATGTTTGTGGACCAGTGGTTCTGTAGCTGCTTCACGGTACGCCTGTCCTCACGTGTATTTCCCGTCTGGAACATGTTACTCTCAATTTAAAGTTTGTATTCATATAATCCAATGTTCATACTCTCATTGATTAGAGATAGGTCTATCCACTTAGTAGAAGTGGTGGATGACTCACACATATATTTGCAAATGTATGCGCCTAAGACTTCGGCTTTTATTACTAATTTAGATACAGGTTTTAAGTGCTTGTTTTTTCTGGCTGACAGATTAAAAAGCGCCATGTTCATGGCTGCATTTAGCTTGAGGGTTGTTCATAGTCCGTATGACCTGGGTCCAGTTGGATTGCGGAGTAGGAAGGACTTCTCATGCTTATTTATGTCCTTGTTTACCAATGAAGGTAAGACCGCTGAAAGCCTAAAAGAGACATCGAGTATCTGAAATGAGAGACCTTGATAAAGGCGCATACATGACAAAATAGCGGTAGTTATAGATTGGTTCTTGCTGCATTACATTGGTAATTCACCACTTACAGGAATGCAGCATTACATTTAATAATGTGAAAGTAAAGTGAAGTCAAGAACTTTATTATTTGAATCCAGAATAATTTTCAATCCAGATATGGACCCCACAGGCAGCTAATGATTGGTGCTGCCCAACCTCTAATTGAAATCCTGGTCTCTAACAGTGACTCCGGCAAGGAAAGGCATAGGTTTCCAGGGCGTAAGAGTGGCAATACATCCGAAGCAGCCACCCAGGACGCAAGGTCAGGGGGGCACCATGGTTACCCTCTATTTGCTGCAGTCATAATTGCTTGCCCCAGTGGTATCTATTCTTGGCTCCTTGGGGGCCCAGACAATATTGTACTTCCTGGTGACAGTGCCTTCACTCTCTATGTGGCAACCTCCATTTTTGTTCCTACCTTCCATCCCAGTGTGACTGCTTCCCTTTATCTCTCGCCACTGCATGTGACAACCGGTTTCTTCCTCCCCTTCCCTCTCCTCTGTGTGTGACAGATTCCTTCCCCTTCACAAGTGAAAGCCTCTGTCCCACTTTCTCCAATCAGCGTTTGACAGACTTCCTCATCCTCCAGTGTATGAAAGCCTCTAACTTCCTCCAATCAGCATGTGACAGCTTCTTCCTTTCTCCAATCAGCACGTGACAGCTTCTCCCTTCCTCCAATCAACATGTGACAGCTTCTCCCTTCCTCCAATCAACATGTGACAGCCTCACCTCACCAGAGCCTGTAACAGCCATCCCTGCTTACTCACAGCCTTTAACAGTCCTCTCTCTGACCCCTAAGCCTGTGAGAAGCTTCCCTGCATCCCCACAGCCTGACACAGACTCAGCCTGTGACAGCCCACCCACAGCCTCTGACAACCATCCCCCTCACCCCAGAATCTGTGTCAACCCCACAGCTTGTGATAGCCCTTCTCACCATCCCCTCAGTGTGTGTGTGATCCAATCCCTCAATCCCCTCAGCATGTGACAGCCTCTACCCTTTTTAGCAGTCACACATGGCGGAACGCATCTCCTGACATGAGCGCGTCATCCCAATGTGGAGGCAGCCAAGGAGACGGACAGAAGAGTCTGTCTTCTACAGCCCACAGCTTAGGAGTCCACATGAAAGAAGGTAAATGTGGCTGGGATCTTGTAAAGCGGGTGATGTTGGTGGGTGTTGGTGATGGGTTATTAATTTAATGGTGGGTAGGGACTATTCATTTATTGTTGTGGGCTATTCATAGAATGGTGGGGTAATTGTGGTTCCAAGGACTATTTAATGGTTGGGCGATAAGATTACTCATTTAATGTTGGTGTAATTTGGGGTATATTAATTTAATGTGGGGCCAGCAGTCACACTGGGATGGAAGATTGCCATATAGAGAGTAAAGGCACTGTCACCAGGAAGTGCAATATTGTCTGGGCCCCCAAGGAGCCAAGAATAGATACCGCTGGGGCAAGCAATTATGACTGCAGCAAACAGAGGGCAACCATGCTGCCCGCCTGACCTTGCATCCTTGCGACCTTATAAAATGTGAATGCTATTAATTTAAGTTTAGGGCTATTTGGGCCCATTTATAAAACAAAAATCGCTATTAATTTCGGGCTAGTGGGGCTAGGGTGACATAGAGTGTTCCATTATTTCTCTGCTTTCCAGGAGGTGATCAGTAACTATCTATTTTCCTAACAGTTCCCCAACATACTGGGATCTGGCCAAGCGTAAACTGATCTTAAAACACAAGCAGCAGCACGGGGTTTGGAGAATAATCTAGCTCTTGTCAAGGGCTAGGCGCTGTCGCTGGAAGATATGGTTATGGCTCTAAGCTTCGCTGTGGGGTATCCAAAGGTTGCGGCCTCCAGACTAGTCTCGCTAGCGGCTGCTGACTAACGTAGGCAGAAACAGGCTAAGGTCAGGGCTGTCAGGACAAGGTCAAAGTCACTACAACAGCCAACAGGTTGGGAGGCAGACAGCACAGATTTATAAATGGTAAACAAAGCTGAGTTCAGGGTCACTGTCACAGAGAATCAGACAGGAATGAAATAGTCTGTTATAAGAATATCTGCTCTCTGTGTTTGTGCCTAATGAGCGGCACTTGCTCATAGATGCAACTGAAATGACAGGTTTGTTAGATTGAACTCCCAATTGTCAATAACAAGGTTCAGATATAAACACTGCTCAATATGGATTATTAATGCTCAGTCCCATAATGCAACATTGTGACATCAATGTGGATTTACATAGAGGAAGCCGAAAAGACTACAATCTTCTGTTGATGTATAAAAATCACAATGGTGACAATGAAGAAAAAGTGTGAGTGTTTGTAGCAATATTCACTACACACACACTCATACACACACACACACACACACACACACACACACACACTATATTGTACGTAATTCATTAGTGTGGCTGCTTTACTTTATGAAGTCACGGATTTGCATTCCTTAATTGTTATTTCCATTTGATTCTTAAACAGGAAAATATCAGATGTTTGTATTTAATGTATTTAATTGAATTTAATTTGTATTTTGTATTTATGTATGTTTTTAATTATATTAAACATGGTAATATTTTTCGAGTGCGGGATTTTCGGCGATCCCGCCGTCAATTGAATACCCCCCCTTTGTTACAATACTATATTGTGTATTATGATAATACCAATTTATTGCTACACTGTGCATTCAGGGTGCAAACTCGGAGAACTGTACACGAGTCCCATTATGTATGTGGTTAAAAACGGAATAATGGATTTGGCATCGATGAGTGTCTGAAGCATGGGCTACTTAACAACAGTTGTCTGGGAGCGGCAAATATTTTAGATCCAGGCAAGATGATCACCTTCTGGAAACCGCGGTGTTCTCTCCCGCTTCAATGCCGACCAAACGTCCCATGACTTACAAACGCAACATGCTCCGTTTGCCTGTCTGACAATGTTTGAGTAAGAACGTTACCAGGGAGACCGCAACAATCATGATCTCTCTTAGCATTTGCCACAGTCTAGAGTGTGACTGAAGTGGATTTTAAGTAACAAAGTAGAAATTCAACTTTCACCAGTGGTTTAATTTTATATCTGAAGCCTGGCTATAATGGTCTCGGCAGGGTGCCCAATTGTACAGCACATTTCTGACAGGGTTACATTTAAGATGCATTGGGTATGATGAGCTAACCTTTTAAAGCAGATCCTACTTGCATGTATAAATAAAGCTGGAGCTAGCGTAGGAACGTAAATCTAGGAAAGAGAGATCTGTATGACACTCGGCACATGTTTCATATATTTATGTATCAACCATACACCTGATATGGAGGCTAAATACCTATTTGTCATGTCTTGGAGGTAGCCGCACATTTATAAAAAGCCTGGAATTCTCATGACTCTCCTAGAATTCTAATTTACACTAGAACTGGCTGCTGCAGTGTTAGAAAGGGAAAGGTGTCGTTGATTGGTATTGATATAATGTGTCGAATTTTTACGTAAACTACTATAAACAGAATTTATCAGGCACAGGTTCATTGCCTTATCAAGCTTACCATATAGTTTCAGGAGCCTGGGACAGAAGGGAATAATAAGAATTATTATTATTATTATTATTATTATTATTATTATTATTATTATTATTATGACTCATCTGAGAACACAAGAAACTTGAGATGTTCACTGACCCCCGTGTTTTGATTTTGGATCTGGATTAACTTCATGTGTTGGTTTTGGCAAAACCGCCCTTGTGTGTTTTGGTTTTGGATCCCTATTTTTATCTGAAATCCTTATTTTTTTCCCTAAAATCACATAATTTGGCTCTTTTTTTGTTCTTACATTATTATTAACCTCAATAACATTAATTGTTATTAAATGTTACACTATACCTTGAATGAATATTTGAATGGCTATGTGGTCAAAATTGTTTTTTGATTTCAATATCACCCGATAGGAACCTATTCATGAAGGAAAATGCTTCATAAAATTTATTTACAATGCAAACATCATCTGACAGTGAGAGCAGCTGGAGGTAATTTGGAGGATTTAAGAACACCTGAATTATTTGGCTGCATCACAGTTGAGGAAGAGAGATCCAATCTCACTGAGAAGTGAAACGCGTAGTCACTCATTTCATTTAACTTACTTCAACGTGTTTCAACTTTTTGGCTACCTTTACCTCTTTCTAGAGTAGCTTTTTAACCCTACTTATCTTGTAACTGTGGTCCACAACTGACCACTACTGCTGATTGTTCAGTTTTTTGCTGGTGTCCCACACGTACCAGTGGAAAACGGATGGCAGGTCATGCTGCTGTTTGTAGCACCAGCATGCTCTGGCAGCAATAGGAATGCTGGCACTTATAGTTCAATGAGCACCAGAATACCCAAGATGGGCAACTAGGTTGTGCTGGGACTAGAAGCGCACCTGCAAAAAATGCTAATATCTATCTTTCAGCTATTTATTACTCAAAACCCACTCGGCATGGATGTTGGGAAGAACTGTAGTGCTTCAGCACAGGGCTCCGTTTTTTCTAAGGGTGGCGGGGCTCGCATTGTTGTTTGTTGACCCGATTCCTCTAAGGACTTCAGGTCTGTACTGAGCAGGCCTCTATCTCGTATTGTTCCAGTTGGTCGGGCTGCCTCAATATGAAATACCATCTATGTAGTCAATAGTGTGTCCCCTATTTCCTTGCCAGTAGTGAAATTATTGTTACACCCCCTACAGCAAGATGGAATAACCTATCAGATAATGTTGGCGTAGGCCAAACCAGGGCGAGGAATCCAACAAACCATTCGGTGTTCTACAAGAAGCGCCTCATGTTAGTATGGGCTTTGCTGCCAAAGGTGTGCAGGTTGTGGCCCCCAGAATGGTCCACAATCATGATAGAGGTAGTAAGGGGCGGCTAGATCCGAAATACGTGGTCAGCAAGCCGGGGTCTGGTACACACACGGGAGAATCCGTAAACGTAGCCAGCAGTCCAAGTCCAGATACCAGAGAGAGCCAAGTACCAGAAGGAGAATACAAAAACCTGAGTCAGGAACAAGCCCGGTCATACACTGGGAGTCCACTGGAAACTTGCAGGAAATAGGAAAGAGGGAAGCCAGATGTATAGGAAGTAAACCTATTAGTCTGACACTGATCCAGTGCTCAGAGCTGCCTTCTATAGTGCAGAGGGTTTGAATTCCCCGCCTTGCAGTCACATGACAGCATTGCCTTTGGAAGCCGCTCACGCTGATTGATAGCTGGCGCGAGCTAGGGCAGAGAGCCCGGGTAAGTATTGCTCTGTTCAACTATGCGGCATATGTGCAGACAATAGCTCTATAGGAGGACTCAGTTCATCCAGTCCTATCCTACAGAGGTGAGGAGAGAGATATTGTGGAGTGGTGACCCTCACATACATTTGCGGTCTGGCAACAGGTAACAGGAGAGGGGAGGGTGTGTGACCAGGACATACATTAGAGCATTTCCAATAGTAGAAACCCCTTTCAAAATTGTGTTCTTATGTCCACTTTGCTGCTTTCTCTACTTACATTTCCTTCTCTTCTCCCCACCATACACTTAAGAAATAAAGTGCATTTAATGTTTCTACTTGCGCTCAGGAAATATATGCAAATGAATAGATTTGTAATTGTATCCAATAACAAGACACAGACATATTACACAGAACCTTTGATTCAATTTAGTTTCAGCCCAACCACATAGCTTTTCAGCAATTCAGACTCCCAGGGGCCCTTATTAAGAATCTATTTTGTTCTGCAATTAGAAGCTCTTATTGTGAAACACTGCCTGGTATTAAGAGTAGTACTGTAATATGGATTTGTATAATAGGTTGATTTACTTGGCAGCGACCAAAGACCATAAATAGAGGGTCAGGTGGTTTTCTTATTGCATTCTGTATTTAATGTCTTTTTACAATTTTAACCCCTTCGCTACTATATGATTTTTTTTTTGGGGGGGTATATTGCCAACAGCAAAAAACACCAGTCTGCTATTTGAGCCTTCTGTCTGTCTGGCCATACAAAATATATTTTTTATAAAGGGAAACACGTCTAGATGATCAGAGCACCTCATGTAGACACCTTGTTTCACCTGAATGTTCATTAATCCCAGAGGAGTATTTTTGATTGGTTGAGGCCAAGTTAGTGTCCTTAGTAGAGATGCTCAGGCTCGGTTCCATGGAAACCGAACACACCCGCACTTAGGGGATCCGAGTACCGAGCTGAGTCGGCTCGGTACTTTTGCGCTTTTTCAGATTCGAAAACGAGGAAAAACGTCATTGTGACATTGCCGGATCTCAGATCTCACGAGTTTTGGAATCTATAAATGCCGCCCTCCACAGCGATCTAGTGCCATTTGAGAGAGGGACACAGAAGGGGTAGCATAGAGTGTAGAGCAGTTGGGCAGGCAAAGTTAGAGATTTGAAAGAGGAGGGGGTAGCAGTGTTAAATAAAGTAATCAATGACATTCAGGAGAGCTCCATAGCTCCAGTGTTAAATCTAATTGCAGAAAAATACAAATAATAGTGCTTACAGGGTTGATGTAATTCTGCAGTCCAATTCTACTGTGTTATATAGGTAACACAGAGAAAGGAGAGCTCAATTGGTAATTCTCATTGCAGAAATAGAACTACTAGCTTTTCTTCTAAATTTGCACAAAAAGTGTATGGTGTTATATACACCCAAAGTGCTCCATTGCTCCATTGCTAATTGTCATTGCTGAAATACAAATACTAGGCCTTGCAGGCTTTTCTTCTGACTTTTCTTTTCTGACACTGCTGTGTGCTAATGTGCCCTAGATGTGCTAGGAACTGCCATGTGTTTGAGTCATTGCTCTGTCGCTTACCATCCAGCCAGGTCGCTGCAGTACTTGTCCAAAAATGTATGAAAATAATAATGTGACCTGTGAGGTGGTTAAAATTGACTGCAAATGACTTGAAATTAGTGTTATTGAGGTTAATAATAATGTAGGATCAAAAAAAGAGCAAAATTATGTGATTTTAACATATTTTAGCAATTTTTCTAAAAAATACAAAAACCAAAACACACAAGGGTGGTTTTGCCAAAACCAAAACCAAAGCACAAAGCTAATCCAGGTCCAAAACCAAAACCACTTCACGGGGGTCAGTGAGCATCTCTAGTCCTTAGTAGTATAACCAGAACATGTCACATGACCTGATGCTTTAAGGTTAAAAGCCTACTGTAACTTATCTGACTTACACTGTTTTATTAACTTTTAAGTTTTTACTGCAAGTTATTATTTCAAGGGGGACAATTCTTTGGGACCCACACCTTTTCTATAATACAACAAAGTTCCGATACCTACTGTGGCTGGGGACCTGTGGCGTGTGGCAGTGGTTAAACTGGAAATTTAGTAGTGGCGGTTTAAAAAATGTAATGGGAATGTAAGTGAATGGAATTTGATAGTTTTAAAATGAAGACAGTAGGAGAAGTGGCGGTATGACATACCACCACATGCACCCCCACTTCGCCCACTGATGTGTGGTGTTTGTAATGATGTTGGTTGTATGAGAGCCACAGGACGAAAGGATCTGGTGCATGGATCAAAATGATAGTCATGTATCTCACACTCACTATTAAACACCAATTACTACCACCACTAAAATTTAGTTCAAATGCTGACAGTCTTAAAAAGCTCTCCCCCTGACGAATCATAAGCTGCACTCAAAAACATAGATACTGTAAAGCAAACAATTCCCTGAATAAATGTAGTGTTATAAGAACCAAGCCTTTTTGACGTGAATTATTTAAGAACACAAAGACAGAATGTTATTGAATGTGATTTAATATGAAAAAAGGTCACTGTGCTTATTGAATAACACTGGCCACAACAAATTGACATGCGGAAACATAAATGCAAAACAGTTTTTCTGTAATAAATCAGAAATAAAACATAGAAAAGGTTATTGCACACTTGGGGAAGGCTAAAATGTATGGACAATTAATTAGTAGAAGATTGATTCATAAAACTGTAAATGTCTGAAATCATGTCATTATTTTTTTTATTCTATATTCTTCCTTCCTTGCTGAAATCTCCCTCCATGGTGACACTATTGAAAGAGGTGCACCTGTATACTTTTACAATCATTTTATTACCCTTTTGCCCAAGACCAGTTGAGTAATTGGTTCTAAAAATAGCAGATATATGACATTAATTCCACTTAACATGGTATGGTTTTTCGTACCTTTTAAATATATGCATATGTAAGTTGGGTCCATGTATGTCTGAAAACCTTCCTAGAAACTTTGCTTTTTTAAAATATCTACGTTTTTTTACCTAAAAGATTCAAATATAAAGAAATCTAACTGTAATAAACTATATAAAGCCAGAGTTTTGACATCTTCAACGGACATGTTCCCCTACCTCTAGTTTATATCCCTTTTCCTTTAGATTGTAAGCTCTTTGAGCAGCGTTCTCAATTTTATTGTCTGACAAACAAAATAATAAATAATAATAATAATAAAATGTGTAATGACATAAGATTGGAGACATTCCCGATTTATTGTCAGATTGATAGTTACACGAAACCATCTGCACAATACGGAACCTAACCTTTAGATACTAAAGTTGACAAGTTCTTTAGACTTCGCTTCCTCTAACCACATCAATAACAGATCCTCACACACAAGGCGAATATTTTGCTGACTGTGTCCCTGTCACACTCCTACTCATATACAAAACACATGGGCGCAGGGATCAGATCGTATCATCAGAGCTTTAATTAAACGTCTGAGTGTAGCCGGCTGTTTTTCATTTGGAAAAGTATGAAAGTGAAAATATTTTTGGAGGATTAGTCTGCCCCAAATATCAACACACACATGAAAGAGGTGAAGAATATGATCCTTCCATCTCTGAAGTGCTTTGAATTTAGGCCATCTGGAAGGGTCTTTTCAGCTGGAACGACGCCTTCGTGAAATCTACAAACAGCGGGAGGTCTAATGTCTCTAGCAATTAATTGGTTATACGGTTACATTCATTCCACAGGCATTTTATGCTCTACCAAATCCTTTAGGAAATATTCACTCCAGATATTTTCCTATTTCTTCTGCAATTACTCAAGCATTGTGCTAACTCTCTTGTTACACATGCATGTAGTTACATCTATGGTTGAAGTGTTTCCAACTGTCACTTATTTTCAATGATAGCCCTAGGTTTTGAAGACAATATCAATGAACTGCTTGTACCTTTTATTCAGGACTGGTAGAATGCACAGTACTACTTCTCTTGCAATATTTTCTTATGCTGTATAAGATAAATTGTTTCCACCAAGTTAACAAGAAGTTAGTTACTAATGGACAGTAAAAATCAAAATGATAGTGTTAACTAGAATTGCTCGGGCTCGGTTTTCGGACAACCGAGCCCACCCGAACGTAGCCGATCCGAGACCGGCTCAGTACTTTTGCGAGGCCTCGGAACTGGAAAAGAGGCAAAACGTTATTGTTGCGTAATTGGATCTCGAGATCTTTGGATCCTATAAATACCGCCTACCACAGAGATCCGGCACCATTTCACAGAGAGACAGAAAGTCGCCAGTGACAAGCTACAGAGTTATAGATCACGCAGAAACAGGAGAGGTGGCAGTGCTCAGTGCTGAAACAGAAATTCAAATAATAGGGCTGGCAGTGTTATTAAAAGAATCCAGTGCACTTTATTGATATTGCATCGAAACAATACAAAAAGTGATTATAGTATAATAACTAGAGAGGATTTTTTGAACAGGGCGATTGAAAGGTAAGTATAGGGGGATTTGAAAAAAAAGTGATATATATATATATATATATATATATATATATATATATATATATATCACTTTTTTTCTCATATTTATATGTTAACTATGTTTTCTATGGTTTTTTGGATGATCAGCTATCGTTATTGTTAGTGTATCTTATGTGCGGCCCAAACCAACTCGTCGTCTTCCAATGTGGCCCAGGGAAGCTAAAAGGTTGGACACCCCTGTGCTAAAGCCTATGTTAAAGTGCCTAGTGTTTTTAAGTCAGGGAAACAAAAAACAGCTTTTACCTTGATAAAAAAAAATACATGTAATCAAGGCAAAGTTAATTGCAGAAAAAAATAAAATTGCCAACATGCCATTCTACAGAAGCAGTGGCAAGGAATGAATCAGTCCTTCGCCTTTCTCTATGAGTGCTAGTTCTGCAACTGTCAGTGATGCATCTTTTGCAAGGTCAATCATGATGATGCAAGACCTTGTCATTCTGACTCAAAAAGGGGTGTCCAAATACTTTTACGTGCAAAAGCCGAGCTGGAAGAAAACAGTAAGGCATTAGAACAAACTGTTTGTTCAGATGCAGAAATTACAGAAATCCCTGAGGAGAGTCTATCCATGAGTGCTATGTGTAAGGCTGACCTTTCTGATACTGTACTCATTAAGAAGAATCCTTGCTACTTTGGAATTGCAACAGGATAAGGGGGATATTTGTGTAGCTGATGACGGCGCTAATGTGGATGTTGATGACAATGTTGTTGTTTGTGTAAGTCCTGCATCAGTGGAAGCAGTTCCTGCACGTATTAAGAAGAAGGCCATTGTCATGCCTGGGCTTAAGACCAAAAAATCCACCTCTTATGTGTGGAATTATTTTTAACCAACTCCTGACAACAGTTGTTCCAGCGGGGATGAATTAATAATGTGTGAGGATGATGTACACACTGATGAGGGTGAGGGTGACGACAACAACATCTTGCCACAGTAGAGTTCATTAACAGCACTGTTTTCCTAGGTGTCTTAAGCCCATTGTTAGCTTGTTTTGTGGGGGCCCAAACAAACCAAGCACTTCAGCCAGAAAAGTGGCACTCCTTGTCGCTGAAGTACTTGGTTTGTCCTTTTCAATATCTTACATTAGGGTAGGTGGGAGGGCTCAAGGACAATTCCATTTTGCACCACTTCTTTTTTTTTCAGCCACTGCTGTGTGGCAATATTTCCTAGATGTGCTATGAACTCCCGTGTGTTTGTGTCGTTGGTCTGTCGCTTAGCATCCACCCAGCTCGCTGCAGTTTTTGTCCGAAAGTGTATGAAAATAATATTGTGACCTGTGAGGTGGTCAAATTTGACTGGAAATTATTGGAAATTAGTGTTATTGAGGTTAATAATAATGTAGGAACAAAAAGGAGCAAAATTATGTGATTTTAGCATATTTTAGCAATTTTTCTTAAAAATACAGATCCAAAGTCCAAACACGCGAGGGCAGTTTTGCCAAAACCAAAACATGAACTTAATCCAGATCCAAAACCAAAACTACCTCTGGTCAAGATATTTTATCAGTGCACTTTAAAAGACAAACAGTCACAGTCTCTAAAAGAGGTCGATCAGTTAGGATTGCTGAATGTTACATTAAGGACAAATAGAAATTCATTTTAATTAATTATGTTTTAGATTAAAAGGAAGATACACATTTACAAAATTAAATTGAGATGGTGCACTTCTTGTGAATCAGCACATAAACGGATGATAGAACCTGACTTTAATTAGTTCATGGTTAAAATCTAATCAAGCTATGTTTTTATTATATCCCCAGGAATATAGTCTTCCTAACATTTTTGCATCACACACTTTGTGTCTCATACAATATATATTGTGGCAAAGAGGCTTATTTGTCACACCTCTCCTATAGGGAAACAGGTCAAAACCCAGCTAGTCTGCAGTAGCAGGCTGCAGACAGGGTTAATTCCCATCTGGGACCTTACACACACACACACACACACACACACACACACACACACACACACTTGTAGTGCTTGGCTGGAGGATAAAAACACTGTTTAAATTTGTGGGCAGGGCCACCGGTGCCAGTTAGTGGCTGGCTAGTAGTGAGGAAACTACTGTGTAGCCAGACATAGGGTTGCTGGAGAATTGTGATGAAAATTGCTGTTTATGCTATCCCGACACTTCCCCCAAATAAACAGCAAGATTGATTCAACAGTGTAGTGTTTGCTGTACTTTATCACAAAAAATAATTATATATATATAATACATCTATCTATCTATCTTTATTTACATAAGTATGTGTGTGTATATGTATGTGTATATATATATATACAACCCAATATACTCTGTATTTTTTTTTATTAATTAATTAATTAAAAATAACTAATAACACTTAATGATTGATGTCACAATTATTTACTCCCTACACCTAAATAAACCCATATGCAGTTAGTTGTCTTCATGGGTCACACAATTGATTGTAGTCTACCTGAGTTAATTAAAGCATGTGAATTGATTTAAAAATAAATACACTTTTCTGTAGGGGGACCCACAACTGGTTAGTACATTTCTAAACAATAGCTTCATCGCGAAGATAAAAGAACATTAAAGGCAAATCGGAGGACAGTATATTAAACATCAGATAAAGCATATAAGAGTATTTCAAAGACATTTTATATCCTGCAAAGCACTGTCGAGACCATCATATAGACCTAGGGCAACACTGAGATCAGTGATGTGGAGAGGCCCAGTCAAAGCCAAAATCTCAATCCTATTTTGAATCTATGGAATGATTAGAGAATTGCTGTTCTTTAAGAACTCTATGTCACGCTCTCAGCCAATCATGGACATGTTTGGAAGCTGCCACCAATGGCGCATGCAGGGGGGGTTTCTGGGTCTCCAGAAACCCCCCCTCCGCTAAAAAAGTGGCCTACATATCAGCACTGTACTATACAGCAGCCGCGGCGCTGTCTAAGAAGTGTCCACGGCGGTGCTGCTTCTTTAACAGCGTCGCGGCTGCTGTATAGTACAGTGCAGCCGAAACGGAGGTGCATGCGCGGTAGCTCTTTAGGGTTTTTTTTTTTTCGGGGGTGGAGGAAACCCCTCCTGAGTCCTAAATTCAGGATTGTCCCGCTGAAATCAGGACGGTTATGATGTATGTTGTATATATATATATATTTATATATATATATATATATATATATATATATATATATATATATATAATTACAAAGTATATTTAAAACACATATAATCTCTTTAAAGGTTTTGACATTTTATATGAGGAACAAACACCCTATCAGTTTTATTAGGAAAATCACACGTCTTTTAATTAGTTGGGCCAACTGCTGTGACAGGCCTCAAACGAGGATTAGAGAGCTGTGGAAAGGTCTTCTAACTTGCCAGGAGTAATGCTAGACAGACGGATGGAATGGTGTGAAGACAATGGGAGGTGAGGTCTCTGCCAACTTCCATCACAATATTCTAATTTGAATCGTATTCATGTAGGTGCACATCTTTACACATGTATTTATGTTAATTTTAGAAAAACAAAATAAAATAGCATAAAACATTTAAATATGTGCAGTAATAAAGTAAGTGCAATACAAATAATGCAGGGCATGTAAAGTGATACAAAAGAATGTGGTGCTCAGAGCACGCAAACAGATTCAGCCATGTTTCTAGGGCAATTTAGAAACACAATCCAAACATCTAGTATAAGGCTCTACGATAGTGGTATAAGGCTATATGGTAGTGATATAAGGCTCTACGATAGTGGCAGAAGGCATAATGCTAGTGGTATAAGCCTATACGATAGTGGTATAAGGCTATACGATAGTGATATAAGGCTATACAATAGTGGTATAAGGCTATACGGTAGTGATATAAGGCTATACGATAGTGGTAGAAGGCATAATGCTAGTGGTATAAGCCTATACGATAGTGGTATAAGGCTATACGGTAGTGATATAAGGCTATACGATAGTGGTATAAGGCTATACGGTAGTGATATAAGGCTATACGATAGTGGTATAAGGCTATACGGTAGTGATATAAGGCTATACGGTAGTGGTATAAGGCTATACGGTAGTGATATAAGGCTATACGATAGTGGTATAAGGCTATACGGTAGTGATATAAGGCTATACGATAGTGGTATAAGGCTATACGGTAGTGATATAAGGCTATACGATAGTGGTATAAGGCTATACGGTAGTGATATAAGGCTATACGATAGTGGTATAAGGCTATACGGTAGTGATATAAGGCTATACGGTAGTGGTATAAGGCTATACGGTAGTGATATAAGGCTATACGATAGTGGTATAAGGCTATACGGTAGTGATATAAGGCTATACGATAGTGGTATAAGGCTATACGGTAGTGGTATAAGGCTATACGATAGTGGTATAAGGCTATACGATAGTGGTATAAGGCTATACGGTAGTGATATAAGGCTATACGATAGTGGTATAAGGCTATACGGTAGTGGTATAAGGCTATATGGTAGTGATATAAGGCTATACGGTAGTGGTATAAGGCTATACGGTAGTGGTATAAGGCTATACGATAGTGGTATAAGGCTATACGGTAGTGATATAAGGCTATACGGTAGTGGTATAAGGCTATACGGTAGTGATATAAGGCTATACGATAGTGGTATAAGGCTATACGGTAGTGATATAAGGCTATACGATAGTGGTATAAGGCTATATGGTAGTGATATAAGGCTATACGATAGTGGTATAAGGCTATACGGTAGTGGTATAAGGCTATACGGTAGTGATATAAGGCTATACGGTAGTGGTATAAGGCTATACGGTAGTGATATAAGGCTATACGGTAGTGGTATAAGGCTATACGGTAGTGGTATAAGGCTATACGGTAGTGGTATAAGGCTATACGGTAGTGATATAAGGCTATACGGTAGTGGTATAAGGCTATACGGTAGTGATATAAGGCTATACGGTAGTGGTATAAGGCTATACGGTAGTGATATAAGGCTATACGGTAGTGGTATAAGGTTATACGATAGTGGTATAAGGCTATACGGTAGTGGTATAAGGCTATACGGTAGTGATATAAGGCTATACGGTAGTGGTCTAAGGCTATACGGTAGTGATATAAGGCTATACGATAGTGGTATAAGGCTATACGATAGTGATATAAGGCTATACGGTAGTGGTATAAGGCTATACGGTAGTGGTATAAGGCTATACGGTAGTGATATAAGGCTATACGGTAGTGGTATAAGGCTATACGGTAGTGGTATAAGGCTATACGGTAGTGATATAAGGCTATACGGTAGTGGTATAAGGCTATACGGTAGTGATATAAGGCTATATGCTAGTGGTATAAGGCATTATGGTAGTGGTATAAGGCTATACAGTAATGGTAGAAGGCATTATGGTAGTGGTATAAGGCTATTCGGTAGTGGTATAAGGCATTATGGCAGTGGTATAAGGCTATACGGTAGGGCTATAAGGCTATATATGTAGAATATATATAGAATCTATATATGGTTGAAGGCTATATGGTGCCATTATAAGGTTACATGGCAGCAATGCAGGCTATATGGTGAAATTACAAGGCTAGATAATGTCATTAAAAGGCTAAATGATGGTGTTTACTTTCACTCCACAAGTGCAATATCCTTTATCACTATGCCATGCATATCAGATTATATATATATATACTCATGCATACATACATACATAGATACATACACATATACATACACTATACTGGGCACCCAGCCATACCTGATGCACTGTGCGTTCATTCCAACCCATAATTTAACCCTTTCTGGTCGTGGCACGCTTCTCTAAGTTGATAACAGGGATGGCGCCGTGAAGAGGATCTGCAGGATGGCAGGTCTGTGCGCGTTCAGAGTTTGTGTTTGCAAGATCAGAATAATATGGAAATCTATTAAACTTTTCATCACTGACAGCATCTTAGCTTTTGTTTTGTTGGTATTTTGATGTGAGATGAGCACGAGAGCAGCGTGACATGTGAAAGTCACAATTAGCAGCTCCTCTCTGCCAAGCACTCTACAGGAATATGGAGGCGAATTCTTCAAATGTGTCAAGGTAAAAATATCCCACTTTAGATGTGAAGTGCCTCTGTGTCTAGAGGTGGGTCACCGTGACCCCACCAACCAGGCAGACTAAGCTTCAAGCTTTCATGTATGCTGAGAATAGAGAGAGCAGCGGAATCTTTAGGTAGCTCTGCGAAGAAAAAGATGACACAGATAAAATAAACAGCCCAAAAATGAAAATGTTGTTGGCTTGCATCTCTCGTTAATTTAATGAACCAAATGAGCACAAGCTTAATCCTTTAGTTACACTGTAATACACAAAATGGTACGTACACTGACGCGCCCGTCCTTGAAACACAGAGAACTTCTAAATCAGAGAGATACCCTCCCTCAATCCTCTCATCATATGAGGTACATAATAAAAAAGAAAGAAAACCAACATGGCATAATAACGTAAAACATCAAGTATAATCCACCACCACTATGGGCATGTGTAGAGTGTTCAAAACTTGGTGATGATAATGAGTTTCAATACAGCACCCGTGATCCTTCCTCCAATTTCCTCCCCCTCAGGGTATGAGCTTACATTCAGGAAGTCAAATATAGGCCTGTAGAATAATTCTCAGTTTCCTTAAAGATGTCCCAGCACGTGTGTTGTCACACTTCACTCCAAACGTATAGATATATACAAAAGAAGGAAACAAAGCAACCGCACTAGTGCCTTATTTCACAAATACATTTATTCCTGATAAAATAGTGCAACTAGTAGAATCAATGAATATGGTCAGAATCAATAAAAATGGCCCCGTACCAAATGTCCAAGATAAAAGCGCCTGTATACAATAAAACACTGCTGCAGTTCAGTTCCAAAGTACACGGTACTGTCACCTGGGCATTCAATCATCGGGTCATCAGCCGACGCGTTTCAACCCGATATCCTGGGTCTTTATCAAGGCATGAGGGAGGGTATCTCTCTGATTTAGAAGTTCTCTGTGTTTCAAGGATGGGAGCGCCAGTGTATGTACCATTTTGTGTATTACAGTGTATTTATTGTGGAGTTGTGTGTGAAAACTCTGAGGTCTTTATACAGCTGCATACACCTGAGTGAAGCGCCCTATTAGATCTTGTTTTGAGTACATTCATTGTGTCTTAATCCTTTAGTTACCCTACTGAGGATAGATATTGGAGAATTTTGGCATCACACTTTTTTGTTGCTATATATAATGGAATTTAAGTTATTGTGCTACTAACACATTTAGCTTCCATAGAGAATGGGATTCTAAATAAGAAATGTGACATACTGGACTCAACAGCAAAGTTTTTCTACATCAGTATTTCCCAAATTTGGTCCTTAGGGACCCCTAACAGTGCATCTATCTATCTATCTATCTATCTATCTATCTATCTATCTATCTCATATCTATCTATCTATGTCATATCTATCTATCTATCTATCTACCTCATATATATCTATCTATCTATCTATCTATCTACCTCATATCTATCTATCTATCTATCCATCTATCTCATATCTATCTATCTATCTCATATCTATCTATCTATCTATCTATATATCTATTTATCTATCTACCTCATATCTATCTATCTATCTATCTATCTATCTATCTACCTCATATCTATCTATCTATCTATCTCATATATATCTATCTATCTATCTATCTACCTCATATCTATCTATCTATCTATCTATCCATCTATCTCATATCTATCTATCTATCTATCTACCTCATATCTATCTATCTATCTATCTATCCATCTATCTCATATCTATCTATCTATCTATCTCATATCTATCTATCTATCTATCTATTTATCTATCTATCTATCTATCTACCTCATATCTATCTATCTATCTATCTATTTATCTATCTATCTATCTATCTATCTATTTATCTATCTATCTATCTCATATCTATCTATCTACCTCATATCTATCTATCTATCTATCTCATATCTATCTCATATCTATCTATCTATCTATCTATCTATCTATCTATCTATCTATCTATCTATCTATCTATCTACCTCATATATCTATCTATCTATCTATCTATCTATCTATCTATCTATCTATCTATCTATCTATCCATCTCAATTTTAATCTGCTGCTGGGCGACTAGGAGATATTCCCAATAGTATGTAAACAAGTTGTATTTGTTCTTATTGATTTTCAGCTGGCATTCTGCTTGTCCTAAAATATTAAAGTTCTCTAAAACATTTGCTGATTTCCAGTGTGATGCAGTGAAAATTGATAAAACTGACATTAAAAAAAAGAAAAACAAACCTGTAAAAGAAATATAACTACAGAGTATTTTACAGCACGGATGCAAATTGCTTATTGTGGAGACTTTTAAAATTCGAATAGATTATATTAAAAAACAGACAAAGGTAATTTGGACACGTTCCTCTGAGCAGGATGGTGTGCAGCCTTTTGCCCTTCAGATGTGATAACGCTTAATTATGATGGAAAGTTGCTGTACTGTGTGTGTGAATCCCATCCAACAACAGAATTACTCAATATTAGGATGTGCCAGTGTATAGATATTTGGAAGAATTGCTCATACCTTGGAAAATGGGTACATAGTGTAATGTTATGGAAAAGGTGATTTGTGAACATAATAACATTTCTTATTCACTGATGAAGTGATCTGCAGTCTCTGGTGCGTACACCCAACTTGCAGTGTATTCAGCCGAGCACGGGGTGCCCAGCAGTAGTGGGCGAGGGTATCACATTCCATTTCACACACCAGTGCCTGCAGTAATGTTTGCTGTGTTTGTGTAATATTTGATGCACATTAAAATAACGTGCACTGTGCGTGCTCCAATTGTGAATGTACTAATGTGTTGTTGGCAGTAAAAAAACAAACAAGTTTCTGCTCTGTCATCGAGTACTTGTATCCTGCCCCAAACGGTATGCTTGACTTAGAGTTGTGATCAGAACATAAATAAAAAATAAGTCAGCACACTCTCTCATATCTATCTATCTATCTATCTATCTATCTATCTATCTATCATTACCATTTATTTATATAGTGCCACTAATTCCGCAGTGCTGTACAGAGAGCTCATTCACATCAGTCCCTGCCCCATTGGGGCTTACAGTCTAAATTCCCTAGGGTCAATTTGTTAGCAGCCAATTATCCTACCAGTATGTTTTTGGAGTGTAGGAGGAAACCCACACAAACACAGGGAGAACATACAAACTCCTCACAGATAAGGCCATGGTTGAGAATTGAACTCATGACCCCAGTGCTGTGAGGCAGAAGTGCTAACCACTTAGCCACTGTGCTGCCCAGCACAGTGGCTAAGAATCTATCTAGCTACCACTTAGATAGATAGATAGATAGATAGATATGAGTTAGATAGATAGATATGAGTTGGATAGATAGATATGAGTTGGATAGATAGATAGATAGATAGATAGATAGATAGATATGAGATATACAGATAGATAGATAGATAGATAGACACCACTTGGCTATCTATCTATCTATCTATCTATCTATCTATCTATCTATCTATCTAATATCTATCTATGTATCTCATATCTATCTATCTATCTATCTATCTCATATCTATCTATCTATCTATCTATCTATCTATCTATCTATCTCATATCTATCTATCTATCTATCTATCTATCTAACTCATATCTATCTATCTATCTATCTATCTATCTATCTATCTATCTATCTAACTCATATCTATCTATCTATTTATCTATCTCATACTTGCCAACTCTCCCGGAAAGTGCGGGAGACTCCCGAAATTCGGGTCAGTCTCCCGGGCTCCCGGGCGAGCTGGCATTTTTCCCGCATCCCAGGTTTCACAGAGAATCGCGTCTCGGTGATTCACGCCATTTTGGAGGACGGGAGGGGGCGGGGCGAGGCCAATCGCGTCATTTTGGACCCGCCCCCCTCCCACCCTCCAGTCACGCCCCCTTCCGGGAGTTGGCAAGTATGATCTATCTAACTCATATCTATCTATCTCATATCTATCTATCTATCTATTTATCTATCTATCTCATATCTATCTATCTATCTAACGCCTATCTATCTATCTATCTATCTATCTATCTATGTATATATCTAACTCATATCTATCTATCTATCTATCTATCTATCTATCTATCTATCTATCTAACTAACTCATATCTATCTATCTATCTATCTATCTATCTAACTCATATCTTTCTATCTATCTATCTATCTATCTATCTATCTATCTATCTATCTATCTATCTATCTAACTCATATATATCTATCTAACTCATATCTATCTATCTATCTATCTATCTATCTATAGAAACCTATGATTTTTTCCTTGTGTATAGCAGTGTATTATTTATTTCTGCTGGGGGCTGGATAATAACCGTAGATGGGAATGTACTGTCCATGTGTAAACACAGTGTCCTTTTCCACTGGCCTATTTGCATCTATTAAACTATCTTATTCAGCTCTCTGAACCAATTACATCCAGAAAATTAGCATCTTGGGATGTATAATGGAAATGAAAACAGGATTTTACTATCCGGTCAGTATTTAAACCCACATAAAACTGAGGTAGCTGCGACTAAAATAAGGTCCCGTGAATGGCAATTTTACGAGCCGGCTGTAAGAGTTTTAATGTGGGGCACAGGGAGCCGTTATTAAAATAATGGAAATGATTTTACTTCCGAGTTCATTAAAGTGCTGTAGTTAATGTATGGACAGATACATTACTACCTATAAAATGTAAGGGGAAAATAAGAATGTATCTGGATACAGTGAATACAGACCAGAGACAGACAGCCAGTTGCTGTGGACCTACAAGTCTCAGCAAGCTGTCCAAATCTGATTCACATTTAAACATGCTTTCAACTCTCCCGGAATGCCCGGGAGACTCTTGAATTCCGGGTAGGTCTCCTGGACTCCCGGGAGAGCTAACAATTCTCCAGCATCTGCCCACTTCCTAGTGAAGTGGGCAAATTTGAAGCCACCATGATGTGATTCTCCGGGAATCGCATCATTTTGGCCAGCACCACGTGCTAAAATGACGCGCTTGCGTCATTACGTCACAGGGGGAGGGGCCAAAATGCCGCAATTCACGGAGCCCCGCCCCCTCATGCCCAGACCAGGGTCGGATTAACCATAGGTCTAACTGGGCTACAGCCCAGGGGCCTCTGGCATCCAGGGGGCCCTTGAAAGTGCTCAGCAACAGTATTGATCGGTCGGGGGCGGGGCGCCCCTGGTGCGATCAGTGCTGCTGAGCACTTTCACTGCGGTCCTTCCCCGGCGCGTTGTATTCTCCTTACTGAGGAGATCTCGTGAGTCTCACTCTCACGAGATCTCCTCAGTAAAGAGTGTACAGCGCTCCGGGGAAGGAGGAGAAGGAGGTAAGTGCCGGGGGGGGGAAGGGGGGGGCGCTCGGATCACGGGAGGGGGGCCCTCACGGGGGAATGAAGGCCCCCTTAGCCCAGGGGCCTCCATTCTCTTAATCCGGCCCTGGCCCAGACTCCCGGAGGCCAATGGTTAAAGGTTGGCAACTATGCATTTAAACATAATGGCCGAACTTCACATTATTTTATATGAGCCCCAATTAAACATACTGAAAAACACACAATACTATACGTAGCCACGAATATTACAAAGTACTCAGTATATTCATGGTGGCATCACATGACACATTTACACATGTCACATGGTACATTGAACAGGCTGCATCACCAATGACCAGATTCTAGGTTCTCAGTTAGTAAGTAAACTGGTGGCAGCTGAAACCCACAATCTGGTTGGCAGTAGTGCAGGACGAGACAAGTTAAGGACAACGGGCCTGATTCATTAAGGATCTTAACTTAAGAAACTTCTTATTTCAGTCTCCTGGACAAAACCATGTTACAATGCAAGGGGTGCCAATTAGTATTCTGTTTTGCACATAAGTTAATTTTCATTCCACTTACCATGCTCCCTTTTCCCACAATACCAAAAGCCTGTTTTGTTGGACCTCGTCACTTTTGTCCTCTTGAAACCAAGACTATCCATTTAGAATTGGGACTATGGTGGTACGGGATGAATTTACCTGTACTGCTCGAAATAAGTGTGTTTCTTGGGTTAAGGTTAGGGCTCAATGTTCGAATAGGTTGGGCTAATTTTAGAGTTAAACGGAAGGCCAAGGTTTAGTATAAGGACTAGTAATTAAAGAGAGGTGAACATACCAGTTTTTGACTTGGGTGACATGTGGGTCTTACAATTCAATCAGTAAATGAAGCACCGGGTCTATTCGGCTGGTTAATACTGTCAACCAGCCAAATATGTCTGACACAGCGGGACGTGAACTCGCACAACATTTTCTGGCTTCCTATTGGTCTGTGGCATCACACACCCCTCCCGCTTTCTTCTTTGTTAAAGTGCATTACTCACCTTAGCACACTACTGACTGAAACACTCAAATATACCTTTGTTTTTATATTTTAACATGCACTGTGTCTTTTCCTGAACACTTGTATTTAACGAAAAAGGAATATGGATGTGCACATTGTCCTTGACAGTATTATTATCTCTCTTATGTCTTTACTTTCTGTACTAATTGCTAGTTAAGCTTGTTTACTAAAATGACATTTCGCAGAGAAATTTGAACCGCAACAGACAAAATAGCTTTTATCTAGTTCAAGGTAGACAATAAAAGCCAGTTTCTGAACGGATGTCGTGGTTTAGTGAACATTTGGCACCTAAATGCAATTTTACAGAACGTTAGAAGGTATAATAACTTACTTATCTTACTATGTTACTGCGACCAACACATTTTGCAGTGAAATTTAATATTTACAACCACTAGGTGGAGCTGTGTATTGCAAGCTGCTCTTCCCAGTGCTTATATATTTTCAAAAAAATAAAAACAATATATATATATATATATATATATATATATATATATATATATATATATATATATATATATATATACACAAGTTAACCTGTGCATGATACTCATGCATTCTAGTCAAATCAAGCTACTTAAGGTGTTAAAAAGGTTCTTGTCATGCATTTGGGCCATAGCCCAGGCCTCAACCACCAACCACTCCCCACTGTCACCCCCGGCAACCACCAACCACTCCCCACTGTCACCCCCGGCAACCACAAACCACTCCCAACTGTCACTTCTCCTTCAAGAAATATATATATATTTTTTTAAATCTTTATAAACACTTTTAACAATTAACAAATTAAATTAACAAATTAAAAACATCTTAGTATACCAAATTTCAGCCCTTTCTGAATTTTTTTTTCCACACACACTAAGAATTTAGTAGGTCAGTGTATAACTCCACCCAGCAGGTGGCGCTGCAGCTTGGTTTTATTTTTCCCACACACAGACAGACTAACACACGCCACTAGACATTTATATTATAGATATATATATATATATATATATATATATATATATATATATATATATATATATATATACACACACACACACACAATATTCACATATTCTCAATGGTGAAGAGTCCTTACAACTAGACGATGGCCATGTGTCCTGATTTTCCCTGGATGGTTCCCTTTTTTCCACCCAAACTCTAAAATCCAATTATTTTTTCCCCATAATCCAAATTTCTGATAAACCTAAACTAACAAGTGGGAATAGGTTTCCCCAAATATAGCTACAAATAACACAGTTCACTCTGCAAGAATGCACTTGACAACAATCAAATACAATTTTCATGGTGCTGTTAGAGGAATCTGTATTTGTTTTGAGCAAAAAAATAAACTATATACAAGAAAAGTGCACTAACCCAACATGACATGATAACGGGACAATGACCTTGTAGTACAATGGCCAGTCCAAGCGTTGAACCTGCCTGATCGGCCCTGAAGTCAGATGGGCCCTTAGCTCTTTATGAATCATGCTTGTGGCTACAATAAACATCAAGAATGACAAAGGCGTTCGCAGGCAGTCAGGAAGAGTTGTTCAGGAAAGTGCCTACCCTCCTTGGTTTGCAGAACTCAGTTGCCTGCTGTGGATAGTCAGGCTGTTCTATGGTAACGGTGTCTAGTGCCTGGTATATTGGCATTGCTGATGGAGATCCTGGATTGCGAGTTGCCGGAAAAAGCAGCGCAGTCGCGGCAGTCGATGGGGCGCACATTATGGTAGTGGGCAAGCTGAACCCTCCTCTCTTCGATGAGTCGGATATAGTCTCGGTCAAAGTACCACCCCGTTCCTTTTAGCCTAGAAGGGTTGCGTTTTCTGTAGTGACAGATGAACCCGGTAAGGTACATATGTGTGTTTTGTTTTTTCCCCTATTTCCGGACATCCCTTGGCTAATGCTGGGACATCCTGGTTGCCTGGCGGATGTTGTACTGACTACGCTTTTTCTCCAACACCACTTTGCAAATAAACTCCTTTTAATTATGCTACATTTATGTCTCGTGTCAATCATTCAAAGAAGTTAAATAAGTATTAGGAGGTTCAGTGAAGTAAGGGATATCAGCCGTTAAGCATTTTAATGAAATCCACTTTGCTGCATAACATATCATAATATTTTACTAACTTATACAATGGCAAAGTGCAAAGAAACCCTACTAATGAATTGGGTACATTTTATTCTTAAGAAAATAGTTATTCCTAACAGTAAAAGCAGAAACTGCAATTATTGGGCAACGAAACTGCAAAAAGGCAAAACTTAGAATAAGAGAAAGAAGGAAGAGTTTAAAAACCACACAGCACATTTATTTAAGCGACTTATATAGAGTGGGTGGGTTTTCCATATAAATATGTCTGACCAGAGTACTCAAATTCCAGAGTTGACGATTTACAAGCTTATATAATGGCATGATGCAGATTCTGTAGCATAGATGTACGGTAACCCATAGCAACCAATGAAACTTTATCTTTGATCAGAGCAGCACGAATACTAATGAGAAGAAATGTTTGATTGGCTGCTATGGGTGTATTGCTGTTTGCTATGTCAGATTATATCTTGTGTTGGCTGTATTTGACTTTTGTGACTTTAAATGATAGAGGCAGAGTATTGAAGGACAATGGGGATTATGAAGGTCACCTGAAAGAGTGTGAGCATGTTTTTGATGTTGCCACATACAGTTTAATTGTTGCAATTTTGCAGCAGAAAAGAAACCTTGGAAGCTTCTTCCATCAGTAGACGGTGACTTTTTGTAGCAATATATTTAGCCATATGTTTAAACAGCGCTCTGAGCATCCCCCATTGTATTGCAGGCTCCCTTCTGCTCCAGTTCTACAGATTGTTTCAGCATTAATCATCTTTGCAAATCTTGCTTTAGTTAATTCCATCCTTTGCTCCGTTGAACTTTTAATTGTTCTCTGCACACCCCTCTCCCTCCAGGGATCCTGTTTAAACTAACATTTATTAATTTATTTTCCCAGGCTTTCCTTCGATAAATTAATTATTGTGACAAGACCAAGTGCAATGTCAAACACATCCAGGCATCATGGGTAGGTCTGTTCCGTTACATGGCGTGGCGAGACACTCTCCGTCAATACGTTTAAAAGGCACTGGCCTTATGCAAATCCTGCTGCTTGGGCTCATGTCGGTGAATGTGTGAATTATTCAAATATCGAAAGGGCAGAGTGTGTCGTGTCAAGAGGGATTTTCATGGATTTAGAGTTATTTTTAAGATCACACACAAGTAATGTGGTAGGTTGTTAGAATGTCACTGTTGCATACATCCCAACCGTCCCGTTTTCAGCTGGACAGTCCTGATTTTAGGGCTCTGTCCCAGTATCCAGCCCCGGAACATTGGGGGGAAGGGAAATATATAATGGGCAGCCTAGCCCTGTACAGCACTAGGCAGCCCTCTTGGTGACGCCACCATCAAGACGTGACCACGACCATAACCGTGAGGTGGTCACGCCCCCAGCGTGAGGTTGTCACGCCCCCTGCAACACTGCCAGGGACTGACATATTTGGAGGTACATTGTCGACTTATAGTAGATAACTGGTATACAACCTGTTCAATCTGCTCATTACTGCCCTCTTGTGAAAGGCAACAGAAATTACAAGTTTATACTTTCACATAGGCAAACCGAGAAGGGGGGGGGGTTTCCTAGTGAACCCCCCCTCAAAGCCTGGGGCACTGTATAATTGAGGTGACTGGAACGTGCCCCCGTTTCACACGACTCTGCTTGAAAAGAGAGAGCTGTGTGCACCTAACAGTAGTGCGTGCAGCATTGCCCATGTATATTATAGGGATAGGATGAGTTGGAAAGCAGCCAAGCACTGTCTAATATTATAGCCACACCCCCATGCATGCTGGCCACACCCACTGGTGGCATGGTGTGGAAACCCACCTCTACAATTCCTGCGTTTGCCCCTGCTTCATGACCATAACTGGTAGTAACGGTTTTGACCCTAAGTCTCAAGCTTTTTAACTAAATCTCAGGATCATACAACAGTTATTTCTTTTACATCTAATTTTCTGCTGTTAGCATCCCCAGGAATTTCCTCTCTACCTGTCTATGGTTTCATTTAATAAAATAGCGCTGTGCTTCAAATTGTGATACTCCCCATAGCAGCCAATCAGAGGTCTGCTTTCACTTTTTATTTTATTTTTAAACTGCAGAATAAAAATGACAGAACTGAATCGGTTGGTTAATTAAGGGTGTGAACATTGCACCAACATTTATTAACTAATCCACATAACACAACATTAAAAATGGCAGAAAAATATGCCACTGAAAGCATTGAAAATGTGATAATCCATTAAAGGCTGTTACGTTACTTTTGTGTTGCGATTTGGAGGACCCCTATGGTCTATGTACCTTTACGCAACATTTTTACGCAGTCCCATTGAAGTGACATCAACCTGTTAAAAAATGTCATAGGCAAATACTGAGCAACAGTTACTTCTGTAAGTGTAAAATTAATGTTGTAAATAGCTGATAATTATTGTAAATTAAATGATAATAAAGTAAAGTTTATATTCCCTTACTTGGCGTCTATCTCTAGAGCTGGATATATTCATCAAATTGATTTGCTTATTGGTATATTATTTCTCACCATTGATTTGTTTTTCACAAACCAACAAAGAATACTGATAGCCATTACCTTTTATAATGTATTATTTTCAGTTCCCTGCCATAGAAAATGACCATGTGATTTCCCAGCATTCTTAGCGACAAAATAAAAAAAAGTTTCTAAATAAACAATGGCTCATGTCACTGATGTTTACGGACCCTGCTAAACGGCAGGGTCCATTTTTAAATATGGAGGGGAGTTTATTGCAATGAATGGTGACCTCTGATCAGTCACTAGGCGTAACACAGCGGAGAGAAAGGGAAATCAGAAAGTAGGTCAGCCAACTAAGGACTGGTACACTGGCGGTAGCGAGGTACAAAATCAGTAGGCAGAAGGGAAGTCCAATAAAAGGCTGGGATCTGGTGCACAGGATCTGGTGCACAGTGCAGTACAAAATCAGGATCCGAGAGAGAGTGGTCAAAACAAGCAAGGGCTGGTACATGAGGGGTTAACAGGCAGAAGCACTATCCAAAGAGGAATCACAAGGGAAGCCTTGGTCAGCAGCAATACAGCATAACAGGGAGTCAGGCTGGGTAGGGATACCTGCTGCTCTGACACTGCTGCAGTGTCAGAGTGAGCTTTATATACTCTGCAGGATTGAATATGCCTCCTCCCAGTCACGATCACACAATACAAAAAGCTGGACCACTAGGTGCCCAATAAGGCTCCATGTGGAATTGTTGAGGATGTTAGTACACCAGGGCTTGAGAGTGAAGACTGGAGCGGACTTAGAATTCCTTTTAGGGAGGGGGATTTGACATAGCCACTCCTCTCCTTCACTCTGATTGGCTGGTCCAACCCTCCCTCTTCCCGATGCTCGGACCTCTCAGCAGCAATTTTAAGGTATGAAGATTGCTGATAGGGGAGTGACTTTCCCAATTGCCCCCCTCTGGATCCGCCAGTGGGTGAAGATCCTTTGCTGTAATCACATTTCAGGACATCCACTTCCCTTCTTAACACTAATTCATAAGTACTGTAATTTGTACAAGCAATATTTAGTTCAATTGTGAATGTTAAGAACGCACTACACTGCTTGTATTAAGTATATAAAAGTAGTACAAGAGAACCTGGGCATTCAGAAATACCAAACTCTATGTTCTGTAATGTGTAATTGTATGTTAGGTATCTATGCTATGGATAATAAAGACCGTGGTTAGGGCTGGGAGCCTGGGTATGATTAGAAGTTTAACCTCCAATTAGTATCCTAATTATTGCTTTCAGTTTTTTGTAATTTTATAGATGTGTAATGGAAAATGGGGCTAATTACAGTAGCTCACCCAATTCCCGGTCACATCCTGGCAGCTGCGCTCGCTGCAGATAACACTATACAAGGTTAATGGCCATCGTAGACATAGTCCAAGTAGCATTATCTTTACACTTATTAATGTTATTTTTCGTGAGGCTCCCATGGCATAGTTATGTTTTCTTGGCAACTGTTATAATGGGAACAGAGTTGGTTCATAATAATAACCCAAACATGACTAAAGGGATTTTTCACAGATGACTTTAATATATTGCTTTATCCGTGTAGGTTCATTCTGTGCTTTCAGACATGTATTTATATCATCAGGCAGAGCAGTTTATATTTGGTTTTCCCAGGGATATTACACAAATCTCTGGATACAACTGGATCCATTGCTGGTAACACGGCAGAGACATGTTGTACCCCCGGGCAAGGAACATAAATGACTCTTCTGCATGCTATAAATACAGGATAAAGTAGTACAAAATGAGATAAGGCAATATATTAAATATGCAAATTGTTGTGGTCTGCTACAGAGACCTCTGGGTCTGTGGTACATAAACCCTCTTTAATGGCCTATGTGGTTAAAGCTAGTAAATATCGCTGCATTGCTAAGAAATATGGTTGTCAGCAACTCACCAGATGGGCGCTGACACTCTCAAATGGAAAGTGGCACTTATGCAAAATAAAAACGCATATGGGGTCCACGGTGGTTGCACCTGAGTCTTGTGAGATTGGGGAGTGTGGTGCTTTCTGGCGAGTCACAGCAGCAGCTGTTTATGTCAGTTCTTATTCAGGAATTTACCTGAAGCATACTCAGTTCAGCCTACTGCCCACTTCCTGTCTGTAGCCAATCCACTGCATTGTAACACGGTGGCTCAGTGGTTAGCACTTCTGCCTCACAGCACTGGGGTCATGAGTTCAATTCCCGACCATGGCCTTATCTGTGTGGAGTTTGTATGTTCTCCCCGTGTTTGAGTGCGTTTCCTCCGGGTGCTCCGGTTTCCTCCCACACTCCAAAAAACATACTGCTATCTAAATTGATCCTAATCTGTCAATCTGTGTGTATGTTAGGGAATTTAGACTGTAAACCCCCCAATGGGGCAGGGACTGATGTGAATGAGTTCTCTGTACAGCGCTGCAGAATCAGTGGTGCTATATAAATAAACGGCGATGATGATGATGGTAGCCAATCCCCTATATTCTTACACTATATAATCTGACAGCTAATCCCCTGCATCCTAAATCTATATAATCTGGTAGCCAATTACATAGACTGCCAGTTTATTGTGCTTTAAACCAGCGTTCCTGAAATCTCTGTCTGCTTGAACACCTGTGCATCAGTGATGGCTTTGTATGGTGATCCTCCCGCCTCTGACTCTCCTGACGCATACAAATATCCGTTCTGGTTCTTAGTATTCCGATTCATTTCTGGTTACGCTTTTGGATTATCCCTCTACCTCCCTTCCTGATAACAATCAGCCAACAGTTTCCTGACATGAACCCACATATTTCTGCCTTTCTGTCCTCTCACTTCATGCTCAACTCTCTGCAGTCCAGAGGGGGCACTCACAAAAGTGATCAAAGACCTAGTTACTGTAACGAGCCGCGGCAATCCACGTCTCGCTTCTCTCAGCTGTGTCCCGGCTGTCATAGCAACAGCTGGGACGACACGTTCTGTTTCCTCCGTCCCGACCGTCACCATGGAAATGGTCGGGACGCTTTCTAAGCAGCGCCGCATCCCGGCAACACTGGGCAGCTAGGTGCGTGTACATGTAATGAAATGATAGCCTGCTGGCTAATTAATCTATGTATTTAATTAGGTAGTCCCTTGGGGTACTTTTCAGGCAGGGTTCTAAATGGCTGCTCTCTGTATTTAGGGCAAGGAGGGCTTAGTCTCCCTACCGGTTATAGCGTTCTCAGTCTATTTTGTTGCTGACCTGCTGTTTTGTCTCCTGACTTTGGACCTTGCCTGTTTTCCTGTTGCCCTGACCTGATTCAGCTATTTCGCTTGTGGCCCTGACCTCTGCTTGAATACCGAATTTCTCTGCCTGCTACGGACCCCTGACCCCGGCCTGCCACTGACCGCCCTCTCCAGTCTGGGCTACCTCCTCTGGTTCCAGCTGTGCTATGGCCATCATAGAGCTACATTGAGCTTAAGACGTGGGGGCATCCAAGTACCTGTGAGCACATAAAGCTCTACAGGAAAGGCGGCTGCTAAAAGTGAAGACCTCGTTACTACCCGTTCCAAAAGCTCATCTTGGTAGTCGTAAGCCCTAACACCTACAGCAAAGAGCCACCTTTTCCATACTTTTCCTCCTGGACCTCTCAGCTGCTTTCAACGCTGTTGATCACCCTCTTCTCCTGCACACATTTCGCTCTTTTGGCCTTTATGAGACAGCTCTTTCCTGGTTCACTTCATATCTATCAAACTGTCCCTTTCACGTCTCTACCTCAGGCACATGCTCCGCTCAACTCCCTCTATCTGTTGGGGTCTCACAACGCTCTGTTCTTGGTCCTCTACGTCTCACACCGTACACCTCTTCACTCGGGGAACTAATTTGCCCATTCAGCTTCCAGTGCCACCTCTTTAAGTCGATGTAACGTATTTTGCAAAGCTTTTGCTTTTTAGCCAGCTCCTGGAAAATCTTGTCCAATGTCTCAATGGAGTTTAATTTGAGGCTTGGCTAAGAAAATGTGTGTTCATTTATAATGCTGCGTATTAAGGAAAGCGCTCATTTACCCTGTGCTAAACTAAATAGCTTCTAATTGTCTCAGCAATTGCTCGGAAAATGATACTGGTTACATTGACATTTGGATAAAACACTCTCTGTAGCAGATTGAGTAGCACCAATTAGGAGAGGGCCGGTAATAAGGAAATTTCCTGTTTTGGAAAATTACAATGGTGAGTAATATCTGGTGATTTGTCAAAGTTCCAAAGGATTCCAAAATTAGCAGCTTGATCAATGAGAATAGTATTCATCTTAAAGTGGATTTTATATAGGGTATGCAAATTTAATAAAAGCAGGTGTCACTTTTAATTGTATTCAATTCGATCTTCTATTTATTGGAGGCAGAAAAGTATATCCACCTCCTATCAAGTTTTGAAGGTTGATTAAACCAAAAATGAATATGAAGATTTATGGCCCGTATACTTTGTCAGTAATGCTTATATGATGAGTTGTGTTAGTGTCACATAGTAAATCCATATTAATAATGAAAAATAATGTCCGTTCTCTCTTTTTTAAAATGTTTTTTATTTAGTTTAAAATTAATAAAATGGATTCAGTCGATGACTTGTTACATGAAAACATCAACATTTATTTTTTCTTTTCGATCATCCAATTTTGGCACGGCTAATTTTTTAAGCATCTGGCTATTAAAGAGTTAATCCAATTGTATCATTTATAGACACCTGTGCAATTGTTTTGGTATTTGAGATTGAGCAAGCACAGATAATGTAATATACCAGCATTGTCACAATCAATGCAATTGGTTATAATAATAAACATACATGTGAAGCATAACAATCCTCATATACAGGGTTGGGCACCCTCACATTTTTGTGTTTCACCTGCTCAGTAGTGCCAGCTGTGTAATTGGCTACCAGATTATATAGTGTTACAATGCAGGGGATTAGCTACCAGATTATATAGTGTTAGAATGCAGGGGATTGGCTACCAGATTATATAGTGTTACAATGCAGGGGATTGGCTGCCAGAATATATAGTGTTACAATGCAGGGGATTGGCTGCCAGATTATATAGTGTTAGAATGCAAGGGATTGGCTACCAGATTATATAGTGTTAGAATGCAGGGGATTGGATAATCTCACAAGATTTAAATTCAACTCATATGCATAATTCTTTCTCGCTCTCTCTCTTGCACATATGCATGGAGACTAGATCCTAACAGTGCCACTTTGTATTTGAGAGTATCAGCACCAGTCTTGTGAATGCCATGAGGACTAACTGTCATTTGGAGATTTTTTTTTGGCCAGGTAGTAGTTGCAGATAGGTAGCACTAACAGCACAAGTAGTGACACCCGAGAGCCATGAGCATGCACTGACAACCTACTCCCATCATCAGCTGCCTCCCAGGCAGCTCCAGCATAACTTTGGCGCTGGATCAAGCTGCAATGACGCACAGCTGCCAGGAGGGGTCGTGTCACACAAGCTGCTTAGATTCTGATTGCACTGAGCGGATTTGCTGGGTGGCAGTGGGAGCTGGCTACAGTGTATCAAAATGGATCTATTAAATCTGCTCTCTCTCTAAAGGGGGTGGGACACACAGGCAGCGATGACCACCAAGGATTTCCCTTGACCGGTTCCACACTGCAAACAACCCAGAAACACAGAGCGTCAAATCCCCACATAATACCAATCAATCATCTAAAAATGTGTAAGGATACTACTTCCATTCATTCATAGGTCTGTTTATCAGTTAGCTCTATATTTAATAGTCCCTAGTAACCTTCAAAGTGTGTCTGCCCCCTGCACACAGTGGAAGCAGCAGTTTTATGGCCTGATGCAATATTTATAAGCCTGTAGCTTATCAATTCACCAAGCATATTGTAGAGCATACCATGGCCAAATATTCATGAGCCACTTGTTGTTATTATTATTGCTAACATTTATTTAGAAAGTGGCGACATACTCCACAGCACTTTGCAATTGGGAAGGAACAGTAATAAAACAAGACTGGGCATTAATAAAATTGGCAAACAGGACCCTGCTCGCAAGAATCTGCAGAAAAATAGGACTTTTAAAGATAACCTTAAATGCCAATGATGGCAATGGGAAGTTTGAGTATAAAAGCAGAATAAATGTAAGTCTGTGTGAACTGTATAGAGGGGAGGTGATCAGGTAGTATATCCTAGGGGGGTAAAGAAGGCGGTTCAGGAATGTAATAAGCTTGCCTAAAGAGGTTGAGTTTTCGGGAAAAGCTTTCAGGTTTGAGTATTGTTGCCCGAGTGGCGGAATTCCACAGAGTAGGCCCAGGAGAAAAGTCTTAAAACCTGACCTGCAGAAGGGTCCAGCTGGGAGATATTTTGAAACAAACGAAGAGATGTATGTTGGTAGAGGTTTTTTTAATTGCTTTGTATTATAAACTTGATTCTGTAACACACAGGCAACCACTGTGTGACTGACACAGCAGAGCAGAAGTCAGGAATGGATCTAGAGGAGAGCGGCCAACACCATAGCAGGCAGTGCCCACTCCAATCATGTTTAAAATGAAATCGGAGAATCCGGACAGCATCCTCTGCCTGCTTCTCACCCACCAATCGCCACTCCCAGTAGCACACTGATTGGTGGATGGTGATAGCCATTCACCAATCAGAGTAGGGGCAGGTCTCCACATTCTGATTGGTGAGTGGTTGGAACTATCCAACAATCAGAGTCACCAATAGACATTTGGGGGGAGGGTGGGAAGTGGTTCTGCTAAACTGTCTTGCCTAAAAGCAAAGTGTAGATCATCCCTTGGTAGCAGTTGATGAACGGAAGTTTAGTCTAGCAACTGTATTCAAAATGGATTGTCGGGGTAAAAATCTGGTTAGGGAAAGCAACAGTAAGAAAGGAATCCCAATAGTTGATGAATTAGAATATGAGGGCATTAATTACATTAATTGAAGGTGTTGCATGTCTCATGTGGGATATGTACATATTCTGGAGATGTTTCTTAGATGGATACAGTGGTGGAACTACCTCCGCTGCATGATGGCTAGCTCATCTCCAGGGTCTGAGCAGGGACCTTTAGTCATTGTATACTCCATCCACCAGTTAATCTCAGTGCCTGCTTGGCCAGATCCTGGAACATTGGTGCCCTGTTCGGAAAAGAGGTCTATACAATGTCCTATTTCCCCCACCAGCTCTACAATCAAATTAATGGCTTACAAATTTCCAACTAATAAACACATCACTGCCTTTTTGAATATAGTACCTATTAATTTTGAATAATGAATGACTTATTATGTTTTACTTATTTATGTTATGTTTATGTTACTTCATCCATGCAGAGAGATAGTTGTTTACATGAGATTTTAGATGGGTAGAGGTCAGCGTTGGAGACGTAGACTTGAATGTCATCAGCATAGAAGTGGTACTGGCGGCCGAATGAGCGAAACAGTTCCCCAAGGGAAGTGGTGTAGAGTGAGAATAGCAGAGGGTCAACAGCAGAGCCCTTAGGCACCCTAAAAGATAGAGAAAGTGGAGGTAAAGAAGTGCCAGAAGTAAAGACATTAAAAGAGATTTTGAATAGCAAGGAAGTGAACCAGGAAATGATTGTCAGGGTGCGTCCAAAAAGGATGTAAAAATATATTTATTTATATATAAAAAGAATAAGTGACCAAGCTCACATGTGTATCATCCAAATGATATGGCGGGTAATACCCGATACAATGTTACAATGAACACATTCCCAATGAGATGATAATAATCCTGACAGGACTCCCTCACATCCGGATCGCTATTTGAAGGAGAACACATCTCCATTATCTCCAAAGAGACTATTTTGCATCATTTTGAAGATTCAGGACGAATATATTCACTCAGTGTGTATGCTGAAACTGCCCTCACTCCTGAGGCAGTTTTACAACGGGATATCACTCCTCGGCACAACGGAACTCCGGCACCTGAGTACACTCCTCCCGATACCTATTGATATACACCACCCATGTCCACCAGCGGTGGTTTGTCAGCTATCTTCTTGGGATTTCCAGTGGTGAGATAAATACCCCAGCATTTTCACCATCTATAAGAACTTTATTGATCATTGTGGGATTATATGAGAAGCCACATTAAGGAAAATTGACACATCACGCATCAGACCACGCTGAATCCTATTATGGATCTGTGTTCATTCACCCTCACGTTGCAGCTGCACCTTACTATTGGTTGAGATCTCTCCTGCTACATTTTTGTTGATTATCAGGACTTGGTCTACAATACATGTTTTTATGATAGTGTGTACTGGCCAGACACTCATTTTATTGATTATTATCATCTCATTGGGAATGTGTCCATTGTAACATTGTATCGGGTATTACCCGCCATATAATTTGGATGATATACATATGAGCTTGGTCACTTATTCTTTTTATATATAAATAAATATATTTTTACATCCTTTTTAGACGCACCCTGATCATAATATTTTTTTGTTCTACACACTTTTGGGAGACTGGCAATCTCCTCAGGGTATGCGACAAGAAGATATGTGAAGCGATGTTTGATATATAATATAATATATTGAGGTGATATTTACGGTTGTAGCATAGTGAGCATATTTGTCTGTTAGTCACCAGGAAATGATTGTGTTGCGAAGGCCCATGGAGAGGAGTGGGATCAATGGTGTACAGTGTAGAACGCTTCAGCTAAATAGCTTCTGTTGGCTGGTAGGAAGATTGATAGTCAAGTTTTAGAAAGATTGAGTTTGAGGTGGTTAGAGAATATCCAAGATAAAATGGAAGAAATACATTCAGTTATGTCAGTCATTACTAATGGATAAAGGTCCAATGAGGATAGTTATATTGGTGTCACTTGCATTGAGGTGATGCTAATACCCAGAAGAGCTTATTAGTTTTCTACGAGAAGTCAATGGAGTTGAAAGGCTGTATTCTGATGAATAATGGTTCAGCCTACAAAATGGCCACTTCCATCCCCCCCCCAGAGATGCCTTGTGCATGTAGGCCCTGATTCATTAAGGAAAGTAAGGCAAAAAAAATGAGTAAGTTTTCTCCTGGACAAAACCATGTTACATTGCAAGGGCACACATGCCAACTTTCAAAACTTCTCACCCGGGGGAGAAGTCATGTGACAGGGGGTAGGAGGGGGCGTGGTGACGTAGTCGCGTCACCATAGCCCTGTCCCCACTATAAAATGCCAAAATTCACTGCATTGAAGAGCGGGTTGGGGCTTAATGACGCGATTAAGCCCCACCCTCGCCATTCAATTTTTGGCGAATCTGGGAGGACTCCCAGAAGTAGGCAAGTAAGTGCAAGGGGTGCAAATTAGTTTATTATTTTGCACATAAGTTAAATACTGTCTGTTTTTCATGTAGCACACAAATACTTGATAGCTTTATTTGTACAGTGAAATTTAAAGTTGATCTAGGACATGCCCTACCCCATCTATAAATCTGTCCTCACATTTTAAATTTACCTCCCCCTCCAATGCAACATGGTTTTGCCCAGGTGTAAAGTTACTAATTTTTTTCCCCCCGTAGTGAATCAGGCCTGTAGTGTCTTGTTACATGGGCTTCATACTTCTGTGCATTCTATCCTTTTCAAGTAAAACCTCACTACACTCATAAGCAAGATGTGGTTTATCATTTTTTACTAGACTACATCTCCCAGCATGCTCTCTGACTCAGTACAAGTTCTGCTGTGCAGCTTCTGTTTACATTTGGTTTGATGTACGTTGTCCTACCGATACATCCAGACCAAACATGTGGTTTCCATAGAAATAGAACTTTTCTCAAATTTGCAGTTTATTTTGAAGTTTCGCTGGCTGCTTGTTCAGACTTATACACATATTTTATTACTTCAGCAATGTTGTCTAGGAGATTCGCATTATCTAACACCTGGGTGTTTTGATATAGCTGTGTAAAATGTACTGAATAAATAATAAAATCCCCAAAGGATAATTTGTGATATGTCTGTGTAGCCACAACTTACCTACTCAACAAGGTACATGTTGATATGTAACTTGCTAATAAATATCCAACATCTACATCCTGCACTGTGGCGTCCTCCTGAGATTGGCCTTTCAACTCTATTATTTCTGGATTGCCTGGCTTACAGACAACATTATATTATATATATATATATATATATATATATATATATATATATATATATATATATATATATATATATATATACATATATATATATATATATATATACACATATATATATATATATATACACATATATATATATATATATACACATATACACACACACACACACACACACTATATGGACAAAAGTATGTGGCCACAGCTGCTATATATTGAATTGAGGTGTTTCAGTCAGACTCGTTGCCGGAGATATATAAAATCAAGCACCGAGCCATGCAGTCTCCATTTGTAAACATTTGTGATACAAAATGGTTCATTCTGAATAGCTCAGTGACTTCAATCGTGGTACTGTGATAGGATGCCACCTTTGCAATAAGACGGTTTGTGAAATTTCATCATCCCTGCTGGACATTCCACGGTCAACTGTAAGTTATATTATTAGAAAGTGGAAGGGTTTAGAAACAACAGCAACTCTGCCACGAAGCGGAAGACTGCGCAAAATTACAGTGAGCGGGTTCAACGGCTGCTAAGGCGCATGGTGCATAAAAGTCGCCAATGCTCTGCTGATTCCATAGGTGAAGAGTTCCAAACTTCCACCGTTATTAATGTAACCACAAAAACTGTGCGTCGGGAGCTTACTGGGAAGGTTTTCCATGACAAAGCAGCTGCATGCAAGCTTTACATCATCAAGATCAATGCCAAGCGTCAGATGGAGTGGTGTAAAGCACACTGATACTGGACTGTGGAGCAGTGGAAACATGTTCTGTGGAGTGATGAATCACGCTTCTCTGTTTGGCAGTCAGATGCTGGGAGAACGTTACCTGCCTGACTGCATTATGCCAACTATGAAGTTTGGTGGAGGAGGGATAATGGTACGGGGCTGTTTTTTAGGGTTTGAGCTAGACCCATTATCTCCAGTGAAGGGCAATCTTAATGCTTCAGCATACCAAGTCATTTTGGACAATGCTATACTTCCAACTTTGTGGCGACAGTTTGGGGAAGGGCCCTTTTCTATTCCAACATGACTGTGCCTCAGTGCACAAAGCAAGGACTACAAAGACATGGTTTGATGAGTTTGGTGTAGAAGAACTTGGCTGGCCCTGACCTCAACCTCATCGAACACCTTTGGGATGAGCTGGAATTGAGATTGTGAGCCAGGCCTACTCGTCCAACATCAGTGCCTGACCTCACAAATACTCTACAGGATGAGTGGGTTCAAATTCCCACAGAAACACACCAACATCTTGTGGAAAGTCTTCCAAGAAGAATGGAAGCCATTTTTGCTGTAAAAGGGGAACCAACTCCATATGAAACCATATGTATTTGAATACAGTGTCATTACAGTCCCTGTATATATATATATATATATATATATATATATATATATATAATCTGAATAATGTCACAGTGCTGTAGAAAACACCTAAACAAAATATAGCACCATACACCATGATATAATAAAATCAGTGAGTTGAAAGCATTTTATGAAAAATGTACTTTCTTCTAGAAATTGCAATATGAGGTTGGGGGACAATGTTGTAAGAGTTCTTGGTGGGTCTGTCCATTCTCATTTTAAGATGTGGACACTAAGCAGGTATGACCTGAGCATTAAAGGTTATTTTCACCCAAGATTTATTTTTACTAACTGGTGCGTGTGGAGGGCAGCTTGCCATGACTGACAGAGCAGTGGGTACCGTGCATGGGTGTCTGCATAGTAATCTGACCAATGGAGATACCCTTTATGGTGTAAGGCAACACTCACTTTTCTTATTTGGAAAATTCATATAATCCAATTGTTAATATGGAAAAAAATTAATGTATTAATTGTGTGTGCTGGAATTCTAAGCTGAAATATCAATTCAATTTGAAAATATAGTAGACCGGGCTCTCCCCCCACCCCCTCCCTTCCCCGATCTTTCTTAAAAGTACACATATGTGATATCCCTGTCCTTGGGTGACCTAGAGGAATACCTTTCACAGTAACTTTTCTGCTCAGGTTATGTAAAAGTAACAGTGACAAAACCATGAAAAACAATACAAAATGTGCTTGGGTAGAATGAAGAATTAAAAAGTAATTCCCAGCGAACTGGAAGTGAATCTGACACAGCACAAAGCCATGAACATGGAGCAGGTAAACAGATATTAATTCCCTCTTGTCTTCAAGGAGTTATAGATCATTAAAAATATGATAACTCTATAACATTGCCATGCCTTCATGAAGGTTATGTTAGGTGTTATACCATATGTAACCCTTGTTTGCATCGATGTGTAATGGTAGTGTGCCCTCCATTACACCGACCAAATGATGCCCTTAGATTGACTACCCAGCTGTAACTCTGAGTTACCCATCCCAGGATATGTGGGCAAACACAAGTCACTGCACATTTGGGTGTGATATAGATGAGATAGGGGAGGCAGACAAAGTGGTACACAGACACAACTGGTGAATGTAATGGTAAATGAAGACCTACATAGGGATGAATGCGCTTACCTGCCATGTGAGTTGGCTCCCATTGCACTTAAAATTTTCCCTGGCTTGTTTTGAGCTTATATCCAATAGCCTGAAACTGGGAGTGGCAAACAAGCCCAGATAGCATCCACGAACAGGAAGTTCTCCCTCTTCTGCTTCACAAAATCCCTCCATCCTGTTATGATTCCTAGTGCATTCAAGAATCAGCAACAGAAGTATGATAAACCAAATGACTTTATTTAGGCAAAATACATATACAGGGATTCAGTTCATGGGATATGCAGATTTCCAGGTAGCAGTCTAAACAGGTATAACTCAAATCCACAGATATGAACAGATGTAATAAATGGTAGGAAAGTCGACAGAGCAACACGTTCCAAGTAATGGCAGGTACAGTTAAATAGCAGTGACAAAAATAATGAGTTACCCCAGTCCAGGAGGCACGAGGCTGTCCAGGAAAGCAGACAAACAGAGTCCAGTGACCAAGCAGAGATCAGGGTAAGCAGAATCCAATAGCCAGGCAGAGGTCAATTTCACAAACGAATGAGCATAGTCCAGTAATCAAGCTGAGGTCAGGGCAACAGGCAAACAAGCAGGGTCCAGGAATCAGACAGAGGGTCACAACCAGAGATCAACAGCAGAAGCACAAACACTGGAACAGGGAGGAACAAGCAGCAGCCAGGGATTAAAGATGAACTGCACAGAGCACAGCTTGAGGCCGGTATTTCAAGCTGTGGGACAGGTGCGGTTCTAATCAGACATCAGGCAAAGCGGATTAACTCCTACAGGCATGGTGAAAAGTTCAGGAACAGAACAGCAGCACCTCTGGTGGGTTTGAGGTACTGCTGCTACATACAACGAATAGGCAGAGTCGTAACACATCCCTCCCTGTCAAGATATGTATGTTCATGTACTGTGTGGTTGTGCTGGTAACCTAATTTTTCTTTCTCCTTATTCAGTCAAGACACAGTCGGTGGAAAAGCAGAGCAGTTAACATTTAATATATCACAGGAGTTTGGCCGCAGGGTCCCCCCCTTCTTGATATATGTCTCTCTTAGAGTTCTTTCTGGCTGCGCTACAGCGAACATGCCCTGTGAGGGCAGGAGGTGTGTAGTCTCTCTGACGCTGTAATAGGTGCCTGGGATTATTGGCCAGTTGGTCATCGCTTTTTGTTTTATTGTATAATATTAGTTTGGTAGTTGAACTTGCTTTGCTTTCTTCGCCGCCATCATTTATACAATTAAAACTGTGGCCAAAATAAAAAAAAATGTCTGTGTCTTATTTCAGGTTATTAATTATGTACCTTTATTATATAAGGGGTAGAAGAGGTGGAGGGAGAATATTAGCTTTTTGGAGTTTTTTGGTGACAGGTCATCTGCAGAGCTGAATAAATAGTGAGATATTTATTTGCAAAGTAAATATATAGGGGGTGATTCATTAGGGAAAGGAAAGCAAAAAAATTAGTAACTTTGAACCTTGGCAAAACCATGTTGCATTTTCTTAAGAGTAATGTACTTCCAATGTGCAACCAACTCTGCATCAGTCCCTGAGTTATACCTTATCTCAGAGAAGACATTTGCTCTGCCGTAATACTCGGCTTCTCTCCTTCATTATTAACACTTGACCTTCTCTCTCTCCTCTACCTCACTCGATTCAACTTGGACGCTACCCCCGCTCCTCTTAGAAGGATTCCCACTCTTCTACAGCATAGAGGCTTTAAACAAATATTACTACATGTATCAGCAGATTAAAAGATCAGATTGCAAAAGTTTGTAAACTCAATGACTGAATATACTGTCTATTTACTGACATGTCTAATATTAGTGTCCTCAACAAAATATTGTTTTTTTCTCTTTATAATTTTGTTTAGTGTTATATATATATTTTAAATTTTATGGAGCACATTGTGAAGACTCAATCCATTCCCAAAGGACTGGTTCCTCAGGGAAAAAGATTGGGAGGCATTCTTACTTTGAGAAATTGTATCTCCTAAGGTAAGATATTGATTCTTCTATTATATAATATCTATATACATGTTTTCTAGGATTTGTTGTTGTTCTTCAATTTCTATATAATGTTTTCTCTTTCAGAACCTGGGGGGAACATTGGGGAGATCGATTGCTAGTCACTCGAGTGGGAGACAGTGCACAGAGGCAGCAAGCCTAACCGAAAAGTTGTATATTGCCTCATCTGAAACACCTCTGGATCCATCTGCTAGTGGCAAGAACATAGGAAAGCCACCCGAAGAGGTAAGCTGTCAATCCCCACTCCTTATAAGGATTATGGGTGATCATCATCATCATCACCATTTATTTATATAGCGCCACTAATTCCGCAGCGCTGTACAGAGAACTAACTCACATCAGTCGCTGCCCCATTGGGGCTTACAGTCTAAATTCCCTAACACACACACAGTCTAGGGTCAATTTGTTATCAGCCGATTAACCTACGAGTATGTTTTTGGAGTGGGGGAGGATAACCACGCAAACACAGGGAGAACATACAAACTCCTCACAGATAAGTATACAAAAGGTTCATACATACACTTGCGCTCCCTTCTTAGCACAACAGGAAAAACCACAATTCTAATTTATTCTTCAATGGGTGTAGCTAGATGTAACACAGCAACCCTAAAGAGGACTCAATGGTCCAATAAACAGAAAAAACATATTATAGCGTAATATGTCAATGAAAAGTCCCACTCAAAGTGACTTCCACCACCATACAGGATTTTATCTTCAATCTTCCACCATGGATACCCAGTGTGTAAAAGAATAACCCAGTGATCCTATGTGATCCAAAAGGAACCCCTTATGGATGTATGCTTACTCGGCACAAGAGATTCAGCGCTTCCTCACACAACATCCTGATCATTCTTAAATGTGGCATATTGATCCTCACTCCAATAAGTACTCCACATATGTAGAGAAATAACAATAAAAAAAGAGAAGATCTAGTGCATTAACAGGATAAATAGTTTAATATCCACACTATATCAGAAAAGTAGTATAATGGGACCCGTACCAAAAAACAAAGGAAACAACAGCATTCAGAGTACATAACCAGATGGATGGTATGAAACAAAGAATTTTTCTTCACTACCGTTTCCTCCGTTCAGTCGTCAAATCCCACAGTCAGCCATGGTCGGGAATTGAACTCATGACCCCAGTGCTGTAAGGCAGAAGTGCTAACCACTATGCCACCGTGCTGCTCCATATATTGGAGTAGCTGAATGAAAATAACCCCTATTACAAGAGCCATTGAGGGTCATCATTTCTTAGTATGATTTCTTAGTTGTTTTGGTTGTTTGTTGTTGGTAATAGTATCTGTTAATTTTGAACTTGTGTATATAAGAAAACAATTTATTTACAAGATGCGGTAAATTGTTGTAATAACAAACATGAAAATAACTATTTTCCTAAAAAAACGTGATACACATTTTATTTTATTTTTTACAAGTTTCATTTATTTATATTAAAAGATTAATAAATTACTATTTAAATACTTGCAAATATATTTTTTAATAATGTTATATTCGCTGATTAAGTTTTATTATTTTATCAGGGTAGTTCAGGGTAAAAACAGAAGATTGAGCAGACTTGCCTCTCATTTTAAATCCATGCCCTCAATTCCTAACATGTTCTTTCTTCTTTGTTCCAAATCATAGGAAGGAGAGTCCTCAAAAGTGTGACCCTCTCTTTGGTGTCTAACGTTATGGAACCTATATGACCATATGAACATGGGAAGCAGTAAACCGTAGGACATTACATAAGACTCAATATTTATTAAAATATAAGCCGAATGCACTTTCTATTAAACAACCTGCATAGCTTTAACGGGTGATTGACAACTTCCTGGGTAGATCAAGTTCTCTTTTAGGATGTGACTTCATTATATTTATTGAAAAACAGAAATCCTCATCAGCCACAAACACAGGAGGAATTGGTTCTCCTACATCCACTTTGGGTTTGGAAAATTGAACATTCCTTTATTGTTTTGCAACCCATTGGTGATGTTTTAAACGTTTTAGCATCATTTATATATATAAATGGTAATGAAATTATAAAAGCTATCAACAAATGTCACTAAAGCAGTTACAAATTATTTATTTTGATAAATATTGTAAAACTTTGAACCATTTGTAAGTAAGTTCAGTATTCAGGTGGGTATGCCATCTATGTCTCAAATTTTTTTGGGAGGGGTGTGATTTTTATAAATCATTAACAGATAGCTCTCATATGCCCTCCATTTGATTTTTAGGTACCTTCAGAAGTCTTAAGCGCAATCTCAATAAATTGTCAATCGATAACAAAATAAATAAATAATAACATTTGTATATTTAAGAAAAACTAATTTGCACAACATTTTTATTATATAGAGAAACACTAACTATTTGACACTCTGTACTAGACACAAGAAAGGGGTATACATTGTAAACTTGCTATATGGTGGCTAAGTGGTTAGCACTTCTGCCTCACAGCACTAGGGTCATGAGTTCAATTCCTGACCATGGCCTTATCTGTGTGGAGTTTGTATGTTCTCCCGGTGTTTGCGTGGGTTTCCTCCCACATTCCAAAAACATACTAGTAGGTTAATTAACTGCTTACAAAATTGACCCTAGTCTGTGTCTGTGTGTGTGTATGTAAGGGAATTTAGACTGTAAGCCTCAATGGGACAGGGACTGATGTGAGTGAGTTATCTGTACAGCGCTGCGGATTAGTGGTGCTATATAAATAAATTATAATAATAATAAAAGAAGTCCTTGACAAAGATAAGAACAATACTGTGACTATTTCCACTCAGCCATAACCAGCAATTAGCCAAATGAAGATAACATTTACAGCTACATTCAATGGTATTACACAACACTCACTAACATAGCACACACACATAACCCCCTGCTGATAAAAGTAGCTCTTTTAAAGTTTCAAATTGGAACTTAAGTATCGTAAGAAAAAATGAACCCAGTATAGAAATAAAAGGATATTACATATTATTATCCCATGACGTGTATACATGTACTCCTTATAAAGGCTTACATTTATACTGGTCTAATATGTTTTGTGACTCGGCACCCCTCTGGTGCTGCATACACGAACAACTTCTTGTAGAGTATACAATTATTTTATTGTTACATCACAACAAAACCGCATACATTTCCATCAGGATGACACCAGGGGATCTAACGCTGACTAGACTTAGTCCTCCTGTCTAGTCACTGGCCACTGTCTAGAATCGGTCGCACTTCACAGTAGCACAACATAGGTTTATATACTTGAGACTCCTCCCACAGTCATAGCTTGATTGATAGGTGACAATCTCACCTTGCCTTTAAAAAGGAGTTCTCTGCAAGTGTCCTGTAATTACTCTTTACTGCAGACACACCCTGTCAGGTTTGCTGTGAGCTGTGGTAAAGACACTTTCAAACCATTTTCAAAGCAAGTAAGTTAAATCACATGTTATACTTTTACTTTGTCACACATTTCTTACACCTGAATACCTTAACCTAGATGCACTGCTATACATGTGCGTAACACTGTCTGCAGCCTGCAATTGAACAGCTAATTCCTTTCTTAGATGCCTCTTTGCAAATCATTCCCTTTGTTACAGTTCTTAAATGTTTTCTTTTCCTGTACGGTTTATATTGTAATATATATTTATATAAGTATTATATGGTGAGGAAATACATGTTCTAATAAAAAAAAGGAATTTAGTGTGACCAGCAGCAAATACTCCGCAGATATGCTAGTCCTTGTGTTGGGTTTGATGAGGATGGTCATACAATATCTAGGAGCTCATTAAAATGATTAATAGTTGGGTAGGATTGCAAGATTTTGGGCGTCACTTCCTGTGCTTTGGAGTAGGGGCTGGTTGGCAAATTTTAGCCCATGTGTGTGGAGAGGGGAGTCAGAAGTCAGACGTTGGCTCAGCACCCTATTAGGAACATTTTAAAGGAAAAAAATGCAAGTAGACCAGTGACCCAGCCCAAGGTAGTCCACTATGGGACCGGACCGGGCCCCTGCCCCCCCTCCCCCTCCCTCACAGCCTGGCCAGCCTCAGATTTGGAGGAAGTAAGTCTTGAACAGACTATATTTGCTTTTTTTGTTTTCTATTTTTTTGTACACGATGCTGCAGAAAAGCTGCAGGGAATCTTTGATATGCATTAATAAACATGCTCTGAGTGTATTGTAAAAGCACATTGAATGCTACGTTAAGGCGAGGGAAAATTGGCACATTGTAACTGGTGTTTAACTTGCTTTGTTTTTCAATGCCAGTAAGTACCAGCCTCTAAGGGAACAGCAATGTTTGTAAATCATATGAATATAAGCAACAAAATTTGTCTGAACATCTCACAATAGAATTCTGTACGTAATGTTTGACCGTCTAATGTCATATGTATGTTATTTATTTATTCTATGTGAAATATAGTCTATTTTTCAATAAGAAAAATATGTAGGATGCTGAGCCAGTACAGGACGTGGTTGGGTTCGCCATCTGTGGCATGATGACACAGTTCAGAAATTGTGTCCTATGTCCATGTATTGATGCCTATGGAGGTGGCCATTTTCATGGAGACCAATAATTAATCATATACTGACAGGTAAGACAACATGACTTCAGTAATGGAGACAGAAATGTAAAAGACACTTCAGTCTCTAGAGATTTATTAGCTGCTTTTCTTTAACGCTTAGTTGCCTACTCTCCCGGGAGACTCCCGCATTTCTGGGAGGGCAACCTCCCGGTTCTCATCCCCGCAATAGATAAGTGATGGGGCTTAATGATGCAACTATTGCGTCATCTTAGCCACCCCCCCTGCTATAATTGGCCAGAATTGTGACAATCGTTTAGGGGGCGGGACCAGAATGATGCAATACATCAAGTCTCACCCCTGAGCGCCCACCTCACCCGGGATCTCCCTGAGACCAACCAGGGAAAGTTGGCAAGTATGATTAAACTATCACTAGCTCAACAGCTTCATCCAGGCCCTAATCTACAAATTAGGCCCTCTAAGATATTATATGAAAATATATTAATAATAACAAGGTGGTGGGAGATGAGATACACTGAGACTCATCAACTAAATAATATGGTCCTATCACAGTTTTCAGCTTCAAGACAAGGAGGCCAGCAAGTAGGTGTTGAGTGCTGGTGGAGATATTCATTTTCAAAATGTGTTTTTTGTTGACATCCTAAGGTTGGGACCCACAATGTTGCTGATGGTGGGATGCGTGAATAAATCTAATAAAAAGAGATAATTTATTCCTTTCTGCCCATACTACAGAAATCACTATAGTGGGATGTTACTAAGTTTCCAGCAGAGGTAGAGGTATTTCAGAAATTAGTAATTACATAGTTGCCTATTCCAGCTCTCATCATCATCATCATCACCATTTATTTATATAGCGCCACTGATTCCGCAGTGCTGTACAGAGAACTCATTCACATCAGTCCCTGCCTCATTAGAGCTTACAGTCTAAATTCCCTAACACACACACAGCTCTCGCTGACAAATCATGTAGTAGACTTGAGTAGAGCTGAATTGAGAAACCAAAGTGTCTGAAAACCTTTTATTCTGGGCAAACATCTGTGACCACATATTGTTTTTAACCACTCATGAAAGAGTACATAACACTGATAGAAGCCTGTGCACCTCCACCCCTCCACCTAAGTATATGTACCTCAATGTACCAGTTTGTGGGGCTGGTTTGGGCAGCATGTACCACCATATTAGTATATGGTATAACAGGAGTAATGTAAGTAACATCTTGAACCCAGATAACAGTAATTTATTTTTACTCAGAAGGTCAATTCCTCAATCCCAGAGCCATACCTGAATAGGTGGCTTATTGCCTCTGAGCTGCTGAGAGAAAAAGACACACCACCATTAGATACATTAGGATAAGTGGGTGACTACCTACATGAAAAAGTGTAGTTCACTACAAGGTAACCAACTCTCCTCTGACCAATGGTTCATAGGACCAAGATTTCCTTTGGGTTGGGTACTGCCCTCAATCACTAGTCAGTGAAGGGCAACAGGCAGTCTGTGGTGCACTGCTGACCTTTCACCTGTGGCCCCCCATCTTGCTGCTCCTGATCTTACTCTCTGCTTTGTTATAGTAGAGAATACGTCTCTTTGGTATTATTTGTGACTTCTGTGTCATGTGGCCTCTTCACAAGACGTAGGGGAGTTATACTGCGCGTCACATGATGCGGCAGCATCGCGTGTCATGTGATGCGGCCGCCTGTGCGCTGAGGCGGGCGCGTCACATGACATTATTGCCGTCATGTGATGCTACCGCCGGTAATAATTAGGTTATAGTGCAGCCAGGGGTAGGGAGGCGGAGCTGGGCGGCCGGCCCTAATAATAGATAAACTGAGCGGCCCGGGGGATCGATGCCCCCCTGCCTAGCCCGCCCCTGATAGGAACTAAGACAGACAGATATAAACGACTTCTCTTAGGGCAGTTCATGCTGATGTGATACCCACCAACACGTCTTTGACAATAAAATTCAGCAATACAACAATTTGGTAATAATCTATTGAAACTTATTACAGGAAGGATAATACATTGTAATAAAATAACATGGGCTATCTAGGCAGATGAGTAGCTAAATCTGTTTTCAATTTACTTGTGTATTAAATGTGTTTTAATCACATAAATAAAACAATGTTATTAAAAACGAATTCTCTCTCTCTCTCTCTCTCTCTCTCTTTATATATATATATATATATATATATATATATATATATATATATATATATATATATCCCAGAGATGTTAAAGCACTTATATTTTATTGGGTCTTTAGTGCAAAAGATATCTAAGTTTATTGGGTCATATATCTGATAAACACAATTATATATACAGTAGTTATAACAGTATATCGGATAAAGTGCAGTGTTTTAGTACTAGGGAGCTGTATTTCTTTTAAAAAATGGGTTTTAAAACCGCTGAAATTACATTCCCTATAGGTCTGGGAGCTTTGAATAATAAAATCTAGACCATTATGCACTATGGTCTCTGCAAATATAAATTCTTCTTAATGTCATAATATCCTTGAAACACGGCAGAAAAGGAGTTTGATCTCGAGTCCATGCGAGAGGTTTACTTCTGCATACCGATAAGGACCCAGCGGGTCATAACTATTGATCACTTATGTACCTGTAAGTAGGCAACTCACAGATGTTGGCAATGTAAATTGGCAGATGTAATCATGTAACCTGTACTAAAAGAGTTTTAAAAACAGAGCTGGCTGTATCTATCTATAATATAAATGTCTAGTGGCGTGTGTTAGTCTGTCTGTGTGTGTGTAAAATATAAAACCAAGCTACAGCGCCACCTGCTGGGCCGAGTTATACACTGACCTACTAAATTCTTAGTGTGTGTGGAAAAAAAAATTCAGAAAGGGCTGAAATTTGGTATACTAAGATGTTTTTAATTTGTTAATTTAATTTGTTAATTGTTAAAAGTGTTTATAAAGATTTTAAAAAATATATATATATTTCTTGAAGGAGAAGTGACAGTGGGGAGTAGTTGGTGGTTGCCGGGGTTGACAGTGGGGAGTGGTTGGTGGTTGAGGCCTGGGCTATGGCCCAAATGCATGACAAGAACCTTTTTAACACCTTAAGTAGCTTGATTTGACTAGAATGCATGAGTATCATGCACGGGTTAACATGTATCTATATATGTATATATATATATATAAATATATATATATATATATATACATGTTAACCCGTATATTGTGGCAAATATGCCTCTTTGCCACAGTTCCCCTATAAGAGAACTAATAAAAACACAGCTAGTCTGCAGCAGCAGGCTGCACACAAGGTGGAAGGTTCCCTTGGATCCTCTTTCAGCACACACACACACACACACACACACACACACACACACACACAGGTGTTCCGCATGGGTGTGATCGGTTTGCTGTGATTTGTTGTAGTGCTTGGGGTGGAGGATAAAAACACTATCTGTATGTGTGAGTGGGACCACCGATGCCAGTAAGTGGCCGGCTTGCAGACAGGGAAGTAATATCTAGCCAGATGTAGGTGGTGGGGGGTTTTTGTCTACTGTTCCTGATATGATTGCTGCTGCTGTTTTAGCATCCTTACAACTGCCAATAAACAGTTAAATGGTTCAGCATACCTGTGTCAGATTCCTGTGAATGCTGTACTTTCTCACAATATATATATATAGATATATAATATACATATATAACTTCTTTTTTAATGCGCAAAGAAGACATAAGCCTTTGTGAAGGCTGACACCATTGGCTTTATCACTTTATTATAGATTCCCATATACAGCAAATTATCTCCATTAAAGAGGTATTCCAACTTTAAAGTCAACTTTACTAGATCCCATCATTTCCCATTATTAGTACTTTATGGTTCGTCCCTTGGACCCTCATCATTTGCTGTATTTAGCAGGGTCCCTGCATTAATACATTGCTTGGACTTTGCCTTTTAACATTCTGCACCGCTAACTCTTTCCATTGAAAGCCATAGAGCATACCTGCCTACTCTCTTGGAATATCTGGGAGATTCCTGGACTTCCGGCAGGGTCGGCCACTCTCACAGATCCTGTCTCTTTTTCTTGTAAAGAGATCTGGGTCTTGATGAGGAGATTCGCATTCTCCCTCCACTGGATGCTGAAGTACTTAGCACTCCTCTAAGCATGTGCTGGCAATCGGTGTGTAACATGCTGGCAAACGGAGGGAGAGGAAATGAACCGCTTGGTTCTTGACCCTTCACGGGCTCTTTAGGCCATCAGTGCTGTGCGCATGTAAGGCAGAGTTCAACATCCATCTCTCTAATTTTATTAGTGGTCCACACAGACACAGAGGAAAGCTTTCGATGGAAGGGAACCCCTACCACATCGCCAATATAACCCAACATTAAAATTATAGATGCTCAGGCTCGGTTCCTCGGAAACTGAACACACCTGAACTTAGGGGATCCGAGTACCGAGCCAAGTCGGCTCGGTACTGTCACGCACCCTCGGTATAGAAAACAAGGCAAAACGTCATTGTGACGTTGTCGGATCTCGGATCTCGCGAGTTTTGAATTCCTTTTAAAGATTCAACATAACGGTGGGTCGGAGGGAATTAGGGTGGACCCCCATTTTTCTTTTCTGCCACTGCTGTGTGCCAATGTGTCCTAGATGTACTAGGAACTGCCGTGTGTTTGTGTCATTGCTCTGTCGCTTACCATCCAGCCAGGTCGCTGCAGTATTTGTCCCAAAGTGTATGAAAATAATATTGTGACCTGTCAGGTGGTTTAAATCGACTGCAAATGACTTGCAATTTGTATTATTGAGGTTAATAATAATGTAGGAACAAAAAAAGAGCAAAATTATGTGATTTTAGCATATTTTAGCATTTTTTCTAAAAAATCCAAAACCAAAACCAAAACACACGAGGGAGGTTTTGCCAAAACCAAACCACGAAGCTAATCCAGATCCAAAACCAAAACCAGTTCACGGGGGTCAGTGAGCATCTCTCGTTATAAGTCAATCATCCAGTAGGCTGGAGACTAAAACATGCAAAAGTGACTTTATCAACTGATATCACAAATCCATTAGCCAAAAAAAGTCATATGAGAGATCATTCTGTATTATATTCAATATTATTGAATGTACTTACATACCTGCCAACATGTAAACAAATTATGCCATACCCCAATCTCAGAGCCGTAACTTAGAATTCTAGCGTCCTGGGCGAGAAAGACAAATGCCGCCCCCCTAGCCCTCAATTTTAACCAAATTAACCTAAGATATTCCTAAATTGCGCCCCCCTTCAGCGTTGCGCCCTGGGCGGTCGCCCCTGTCGCACAGCCCTAGTTACGGCCCTGCTCAATCTACCACAAGACATACTTTGATCCATGGCTCTTTTCCAGTAACAACCTGCCCTGTCTTTTTTAAGTTTAATTGTGTAATATATAAAATATTTTATTTTAAACCATACTCAACACTTGTAACTGGACTTACTGGTGACCTGCATAGCCTAATCCTGGACATAAGATGATGATAATACACTTCTTGTTGAATAGATATTCTGGAGTCAATTCAAGTATTTAAAGTAATTGGTAAGGAGGATTGGCAGCAGAGGAACATACCTGAATAAAAATGGCATCACATGAGTGGAGGTGAGCCGATCATGTGACGCTCACATCCACTTATGTGACATCCTTACCTGCCACGCCCCTCACCTACCAAGCCTCTCTGCCTATTGAATTAAATGACACTGTTCAGCCAAGGGTAGCCATCAATTTCTATAAGGAGTGTACTATGATCATATCAACTGCTAATATGGATACAAACATCTTATGATCATTTCAGTGCCAAAAAATTAAAATCTTAAGAAACTGGCAAAGTCACAGCAAATAAAGCCTTACTGGCAATAAAACAGAAATGTACCATGACCTTTGACCTGAGCATGTTGATTGACCGCCTGAATTCTGAGAGGCCATTTTGTGTGTGTGTTGTGTAACCCCTGGGGATGCTGCAGTTGGACTTGAGCACCCAGGGGCTAATAATCACAATTGCATCAGTAAGAAAAGAGATGCATATAGCTATTTACCAGTCAAGGAGAAGGAACTACATCTCCCAGAAAGCTGTTATGAAGAGGGGGCGGAGCCTAAGAAGACTGAGAAACCAGAGGGCGGAGAGAGAGAGGGAGAGAGGAGCATCCTGGGAGAGACTGAGCTGTGTGACCAGTTCAGATAGGTGACCCAGAGCCGTAACTAGGGTGGTGCGGGCGGTGCCATCGCCCCGGGCGCAAGCCCAAGAGGGCGCAGCAGCCGCCCGCTACCTTCCCCTACCCACCGGCATATTAAAAAAAAAAAAAAAAAAAAATTGCAGCCGTGTCAATAAAGTTAATACAAAAGGACAAAAAAAAAAAAAAAAAAAAAAAAAGTCACCTGATCTCCCGGCGGCTCTCGGCAGTCTCCTCACTCCCACTGAATGTACAGTATATTTTGTCAAAGACAAAAAATGGATTTCAGCACATCCCCCTGATGAAGAGACATGTAGGAACTCGAGTGCTGTTATTTGGTTCTCAACCTCTACTGCTCAAGATGTGTTATTCTTCCTGTCTCCCAATCATTCAAAGCAATTGTGAACTAGTGGCAGTCAATAGTTATATGTCTGGCTCTAGGCTAGTGTATTAACTTCATTATTACCCTACAGCTGTTTTTGCAATCTTTTATTGTGTTTTGAATCAGTTTCTTGAAGAATAATACAGTTTTAAAATATACTGTTAACGCTCCATACTTTGTTCTGTTTTATGCCTGAGTTTATATACATGTCATCTTGATGTGCCATTAATGTACTACTGAGGCACTGTTAATCCTGAGGTATCACACATCTGAAATCCTTACATAACTATCGAAATACTGTAGGTCTTTATCGAAACTTCCATCCGTTATGTGCAGTAGTGGATCCACTTTATTTGACACGCTTCCCCATATGCGTGCTTCAGCTTTTATCTTTTCACCAAGTTTGTTGAAAGTGCTAGCCATGCTAGCGGGGTGCTAGCCATGAAAATGTCAATGAATGAGTCCTTTATAGGTAGATGTACATGAAAACCATCATAAGAGAAGTACAGATTTGGATTGCTAGAAATGATTGAATTATCACAAATAGAAAGAGTAGCAAAGAAAAATGCGGTCCTCTTTAGGTGACATTAATTATCTCTATATAAATCAGGACAATGAAACTAGTGACTAAGGAAGCCAATGTGTGTCTACAACTACAGTGAGAGAAGAAAAAAACTAGGAGAGTGCTGCAATACTTGATACTAATCTAATAGAACAAATATTATATCTAACATACCGATGAGGGAGACTTTAGGGAATAATGATCACAATATGATCACATTTGCATATAGATTGATAAAAACATTTTTTAAGGGAACTGCAAAAACTAGGAATTTTAGAAAAGCAATGTTTAATCAGCACAAAGAAAAACTACCATCTACCCACAAAACTGTTTTTTCAACTGTATTTAGGACTACATCCCAGTCCGAATCTGCACACAATTGCTCGACCACGTTACTGTCCAATGCCCATGTTAGAACACGCCTTCCCTCCCCATCACACCTTTTCATGCAAAAGGAATTCTAAGTGGCAGATGCAGAGCCGTAACTAGGGTGGTGCGGCTCTGCATATTCCCCTACCTGCCGGCATATTAAAAAAAAAAAAAGAAAATTGCAGCCGTGTCAATAAAGTTAATAAAAAAGGAGAAAAAAAAAAAAGAAAGTCACCTGATCTCCCGGCGGCTCCCGCCAGTCTCCTCGCTCCCACTGAATGTGACGTTGTATTCAGCGAGGAGCACTGCTGGGGCAGAGGCAGCGTAAAAGCACAGGACACAGGACGGGTAAGTAAAATTGTATTTATATTATGTGTGTGAGGGCAAGCTATGTATTTTTACTCAGCTCAGGAGGTCACTCAATATTCAAAAGCCAGCATTTTTTTGCAAAATGCCTTTTACAACAATCCAGTAACTGTTTTACTAAACAATTGATCTATAAGCGATCTGGAATGTACCCAAAGTGCTTATTTATTAACTTATCCAGCAAGTTAGTAGGTCAATTGTATTTTAGAAAAAAAAGTAAAATATAAAAAAAAAAAAAAAAAATTTGTGTTCTGCAAAATTAAATATCCTTTTTGTTTGTGGGCGCTTGTGAGTGCTAAAGGAGGCACACTGGTGAACATTTATTTTCTTCACTACCCTCTGACCTATAAGATCTGTTTTGTTACTTGACCTAATATTCCCATCTTGCCTCTTTTTAGTGTATTATATTAAAATAGCAATGTATGTCATAGGGCTTCTCCTTTCTATATAAAAAAAAAGCTAGCTTAATGGAATCCCACCAGTGTGTGTGGGTGTGTGTGTGTATATATATATATATATATATTATTATATATTCTTTCAGTAAAGTGCTAGCCACACCCACACATTAGGTTGGCCACACCCACTTGTCAAATGCCACTCCCACTTAGATGGGGGGCGCCGGTGCCCTGTCTCGCCCAGGGCACTAAAATGTCTAGTTACGGCACTGAGGTGACCCTAGGGAGAAGGGCACTGGATGAGTGATCTGAGCAGAGAGAGAAGTCTGCAGAGATATCAAAGCTCAGTGCAGTTCTGAACAGAACCTGCTGGAAGCCACAGTTTGAAGCTGTAGGAGGAGGTTTGCATGCATCTCTGAAGAAGGACATTTTACAAGTCAGCCATTTTGGAGATAATCAAGTTCAGACCTGTGACACACTGGTGCAGATAAGTTACTGGTTATTTTTATCTATCTGTTGTTGTTCAAGTGGGGTTTGGACTATATCTGGCCACAAGGGCTGAAGAGTTAGGGATAGATGGGTGGGCAGGTAAATATGCACCAAGTGTGTGTCTAATCAGCACTTGTGGAACTACAAGTCCCAGGATACAAATTAGAAAGGATTTTACAGTTGTTGCTAGAGGAGGGTCTGCATACTGTGACTGCTGTACCTCACTGCAAGTGATTTAAAGACCTCCAAAATCTGCAAACTGGACACATGATGTTTCCATGCCATGCTGCATACATACAGAAGGGCCCCAACTTGCAGTGCACTGCTCTATTTGTGTGGTGTGTTTGAATACTGCTGTGTGTGTTTGGCAGTACATTGTAGGGCTATAAGGGAAAATATATAAATTCACCCTGCAAGATATTCACAGTATCAGGAGCAAGTAAGATATCTGATATATTTTTTCATGTGTATAAAGCTGTGACAGTTAATGGTTATATTGTTATATATTATATTATATTGTATGCTGTTATTGATTTATTGCGAGTTTTTGTGTTAACTTGGTGTGCATAGTAAGAAGTGGTGGGCCACTTTCATCCACACTGTTTTATTACTGTATTGTATTGTTTGCACTATTATTTCAAATTATACCAAAGTATATTTTTCTATAAAATTACAAAGCTGCATTTAGGATTTCCATTTAAATAAATGTGCCTGGCTGGCTTTTGCAGCACACATTTTGTCACAGAGTGTTAATACTGGGCAGGGGGTTTCCCGGATCTCCCCCTGGTGTATCTTTTGAACACCCCTCAGAAGAGAAAGCAGAGATTCGGGTGGAGGCACTGAAAACCAAGTACCAAGGTGAGAAGCATCTGCGTGGTTCAATATATATATATATACCCTCACAACGCTTAATACACAAGGGGGTGTTACAGTGGAGGCACTGCTGAGATACTGAAGACACACTCAGTGAAACCCATCAGCACAGACGTCATGGATAGTATAAGAGAAGAAGTGTTTCTGTGGTGTGAACAACAGACTGTGGCCCCAACTCGATGTTTAGGGATCTATGGTGACTCTCAGGGAGTGACAGATGAGGAAGTCCTGCATGTGCTCCACAGGATTTATGGGGTAGAACATCCTAAAATCCTTGGATGGAAAGGTAGAGATCAGCATAAGACCAGTCTGATCCTCTGTGAGACGCAAGCAGAATTGGATAAAGATTTTCTTCCCTCCCTCGTTTCTGGGCCACAAAAACAACAATGGAATATTGTGATACCGTTAAAGCCAAAACAGCTAGTCGCAGCACCTCTTAATGCTGAACTTCCAGATGGAGATATTAACCGACAAGTATTCCCTCAGGCCAGGGAAGAGAATTCTCAGTCACCCTCCAGTACTAGGAAAACTGATGAGGATCAAAGCGAACTGTTCCTCACTGCTGTACAGAAACTGGTAGACCAGTTAGGAAAGTCACAGCATGAAGGGGGCTACAGAAGGCTCCGGCTCTTCTCAGGAATAAAACCAGTCCCTACTGGGGAAGAAACTTACGAGGCATGGAAAGAGATGGCTTCCCAATACCTGGAGGAATGGCATTGCTCCGAACCCTATAAGAGACAGCGGATCGTTGAAAGTCTGCGAGGTCCCGCTGGAGAACTAATCCAAGCTGTACGGAGAAGTGACCCCCAAGCCACTGCATGACACTACTTAGCGACTCTAGATCAGGAATATGGAATGGCAGAGGATGCAACAGATCTGCTCTATCAGCTACGCCACACCTATCAGGAGTCAGGGGAGACATTGTCCAATTATATCTATCGGCTGGACAAGCTGATCCACCTTATTGTGTCAAAGAAAGGAATACCCCTAGCAGAAGTAGACGACAGGCGTATGCAACAGTTGTTACGGGGTGCTCTGTCCCATGACCCAGTAGCGATGAAGATAAGAAATGCTCAACTGGGACAACCATCACCTACTTTTCTTCAGTTGATACAAGATGTTAAACAAGAGGAAGCTATAGTTAAATCCCGAGAGAGGGTGACCAAGAAAGTCAAGGTCGTACAGTCAAAGCCCGAGGCTGACCTTCCCAGCACTGAGTTAATGAAGATTGTGGAGAAACAAGGTGAGCAGATTGCTCAGTTGTTGGAGATGCAGAAGCAGATTCAAGCACAGATGCTGAAATACCACACTACCGAGCAACTGCACCCGAACATCCACCCCCGGCAAGTTCTCGAAGCTAACACTACTCGGAAACAGAACAATTGTTTCACTTGTGGAGAAGTTGGGCATCTCGCTAGACAATGTCCTCAGAGGAAGGGAGGAAGGTGGTCACCCTCACCATCCCACCGGGATAGGAAGCTTTCGGAAAACTGAAAGGGAGGACCAGGAACCCCCACACTGGCCCTCTAAAGAAAGCTGACATTAACACTGTGGGGAACTCTCACCTGGAATGGGGTCTTTTGCCCAAAGGATTGCTGGGACCCTCTCCTCACGTGCCGGTATGTCTAAATGGGAGACCTTGTATGGCCTTGCTAGATAGTGGTTCACAGGTGTCCATTGTGTTCGAGAAGTGGTACCGAGATAATCTATCTGACTTGCCCATAAAGCCATTGTGTGGAC